>NC_052510.1:6087554-6304147 GCF_014356525.2 Nilaparvata lugens | reverse complement strand
TGGAAATCGTTAGGTTTGCCCAAAATTGCCTTTAATAATGCTTTTCGGATGGTGAATATCTTATTGAAGTGATTCGAATAAGATGCACCCCAAATTTTTATACCATACTGGAGATGAGATTGATTGTAGGCAAAATAAACCGATTTTGAAACGGCTATGTTACCCAACCTGCTGATATTATAAAATTTGTTTATCCAGCTCCATAATAATGAGTTATATTGTCATTATTTTATTGAGAGTGTATAAGTCAGCATATATTGTAAGTTACATATCTTAGAGATCTAATTTTCTTCCTGTCCTTCTTTTGTTTTCTCTTTTTTTCTTATTGTAACGCCCAAGTAAAAATTATGCTTGACCTTTTTTATAACTCCGAAATCTGTCTGTATGTCTTGCCTCATGCCTCCAATATCCAAATAATTTTTTTCTCTTTTTTTATTGATTCGTTCAAGCATAGAGAAACAATAGCATAAGTAGATATCCCATGGTATAGGGCGTTTATGTCGCAACTTTTACTGTTATCTCAAGCTGATAGTCCACGTAGTTCTTTCCTGTGAAGCTTCATGACACTGGTAGTCTCTCATATTGTGCCGTTCATACACTCTTACCCGGTGAAAACAGTAAAAATCGACAATAATCGACAGTAATCTGCTTGAGATAATAGTAAAAGTTTCGACATAAACGCCCAAAACCATGGGATATCTACTCACGCTATTGTTTCTCAATGGTTCAATTCATCATAAAGAATAATAGGGAGAGAAAAGATAAGGTAACCTTGTGCTATTCCTCTCTCAAATTAAGATAAGGTTACACATAGTCCGAAATAGGTTGAGGGGCGATTTCTAAGATTTCTGAGAAGTCTTGTAGTAACTACAACTAACTAACAACTGTTGTTCATTTCACAAAATTTTCAGATCTTAATAATTTCCACAGAGTAGATTTTTAAATTTAGATGCTTCAAAACCAAACATAGAAGAAAAATGTCACATAATTATCACTGAAATAGGAAATATTCACATATGAATTTCACACTATCAAATCTAAAATAGGAAATATTCACATATTAAAGTAATAATTTGAAGCACAAAAAAATAAATTTAATTCATGTTCACTTCAAGCCCCCAGTCCTGAAAGTCTGCCCCTGTTCCTGAAAGTCCTTTAAAAGCTTGTTTATCATAATTATCATATCCTGCTGGTCTTCTGCTAATACCACTTGATTAATAATAATAATTTGCTTTTGAAATAATTTGATCATATCCGAAAACCATGAATCCAAATCTGACTACGGAACGCAGGCTGTGTTTATACCTTCTTCAATAACATGAATGAGAAATTATCTTCATTCATATTCTTCAATCAGTACCTTTCCATTCAAATACTACTAGAACTGGTTTCCACGAGAAACTAAGTAAGGAATAGCACGTAGCACGTATTCACTTATTCACTATATCACTAATCCACTAAACGTGGTGAAAATACTTCTTCCAATCCTCAATGCTATAAGTCTACATTCTAGTAGTTCTGTGAACAGTAGACCTCACGCAGTTTTCTCATCCACAAATATCTGATGTCACCTGTTCTAGTTGATTCAGTTGAATCACAATTCACATTTGAATCATAATTTACTCTTAAAAACTGTTATTTATTTTCTCCAATATAAAAAACTCACTTGTGTTAATTAACTCAGTTCACGTTTGAATTTGTATCCCATATGATAATCTATCCAGTTCCGTGATAATCTATCATCCTGTTAAAATATTTCTCAACTATTTTAAAATTATTTTTTTTCAATCAAGAATATTATAATTTCTTCAGCATTATTTAGTTCATTTAATCATTTTTCATTTTATTTTCAATCACCTATTAAATTTGTTTTTCAAATGTGAGAATATTCAGTATGAATATACTGATGGGCACGCATCATAAAAAATTTTGAAACCCTACCTTATAGAAATAGATACGGCCAGACATCTGTGTAATGCATGCAATGAATAATTCACTTGTCTGATTGATCATGAATAATTCTATAGTCTGATTGATCCTATCTTCAAAATAGATTATATTATATAGTGATATTAGAGTATGGAGGAATTACTTCTCTTTTCATATTATCCTTAAAATGCAAAATTTCAAAAAACCTTGTGTATACATCGACGCGCAGTTGAATGAGGAATATTCCTGCCAAATCTCATCGAATTCTATCAACGCGTTTGGCCGTAATCGAGTTACATAGACACAGACAAAACAAAATCCGAGTTAAAACATAGACCTCACTACGTTCGGTCAACTAAATTTATATAATTAATAGTCTGTATCCAGCAATGTATTAATCTACCATATTATTTACATGATTAGTCAATATATCTATTAACATAGTACATCTATAATAGTCTACAAGTCTATATAACTGTCAATCAAAAGTCAAGTTTGAAATCTGGTCAGGTTGTAATATTGAATGGATAATAATTTCACGAAGCCAGGAACCTGACAGAGACAGAGAGAGAGAGAGACTTTCAACGACAGATCAGTCAGTGGTGGGAGGGAAGTGAGAGACATAGTGAGAAAGAGAGGGAGTGAGTGAGAGAGAGGAGCATTAAGGGCGGTGAGGGGACCGGATGCTGTTAATGCAGCCGCTGTTGCTTTGCTGTATCAATTAGCCAAGTGAAATCATTTCGGAGTCAAGAAAGTCGATTTACTAGATTTAATTCTCGTCATTTCAGCACGTAGGACGGAAGATCTGATATCTCATCAGCAAGAGAGAGATCTCTATCAAGAGATACGGAAGGCCATATCAAAGGAACAATAATACTGTATTTTTGAATCCTATCTGTTTCCTCAATTTCTCTGAGAGTAGAATACTGACAAAATATAATGTTTTTCTCACATTTAAGCTGCGTTTACACCAAAGTTAATAACTAAATGTTAATAACTTAATCATTATAGATTCTATTAGATTGAACGGAACTTGACAAACACATATGCTCATCATGTATATGATAAGTTATGTTAAATCTAATAGAATCTATAAAGGTGCGTACAGATTTACACACCGCGAACATAAGCTTTTAATCAGCTGATGCCAAGCTTATATATCTGTATCTTACCGTTTATGTAAAATATACAGATATAGTCAGCTGATTAAAAGTGAATTGCTCATGTTCGCGGCGCGTATATCTGTACGCACCTTAAGGCTTAAGTTATTAACATTTTGTGAATAACTTTGGTGTAAACGCAGCTTTAGGATTAAGTTATTAACATTTTTTGAATAACTTTGGTGTAAACGCAGCTTTAGGATTAAGTGAAATATAAAGTCATGCATAAACGTGAAATAAAGCTTTCTATTGTGATGTCCACGTTATAATAACAGTGAAGAAAGATAGGAGGACAGCATTGTCGATTCTCTGCCTAGCCAGATTATATTTATACATTGTTAAAAAACGGTCTGGTAGCGTTGCCGAGGTAGAAAAGAATAGCGCCATCTGCTTTGTCGAATGATAGACAAGGATAGCAACACCAATGTTAATCAAATACTGACATTATAACGTGGACCTCACTATAGCTGTATAGTGGACGCTGCTATGTTGAACTGCTGTACCAATAGTTCTAAGTTTTAATGCTGAGGAAGGTGCTTAAATGTGCCCTAGGCTTGTGCGAAAGGATGTCTATGATGAATAATAATAATATAATAATAATAATATAATAATATAATAATATATAATAATAATAATAATAATAATAATAAGAAGAAGAAGAAGAAGAAGAAGAAGAAGAAGATGATGATGATGATGATGATGATGATGATGATTATGATGATGATGAAGATAAAGAAGAAGAAGATGAAGATGATGATGAATATGATGATGATGATGATGATGATGAACATGATGAACACATGATGATCATGATGAAGATGAAGTCATGATGATACATGGAACAACAGTTGAGGTGATTTCCGAACCAATAGGAAGTGATTTAAAACTCAGAACTCTCTGCGAGTGAAAGTGAGTCAGACTACAATAGACTGATTCAAAAAGTTGTCAATCTTTAATCACTATTTACGAGTATTTTATCGATATATGATATTCTCTTCTCTGTTTTTCTCACTATATTCTCTCTTTTCTCTCTAAAATCCATGTTCTTGATTGACGGAAGCTTTGTAATGAAGTATCTTCAAACTTTCAAGAAGTTGATAACAATTTCCTTTATCTTTCAATTTCCTTCTTTTAAAAATATCAGGCACTTATTTTTGATGAACTTATAATAAAGGAACATCCATATCAACTGGTTCTATGCATCATGTAATGCGAAATATCTTAATGTAAGAATACAGGGTTAACATGAAAGAATGAAGAAGATGAAAGTGAATAATGAAGAAGCAGTTTCGAAAATGGTTTAAAGAGAAACCAAATTACCTACAGTTAATGTTGTTCATACATCTAATTTGTCTTCTCAAACAGTTTTTTAGTTCTTAAAAACAGGACAAAATTTAAGTAATCGATTATAATGAACATTGCACAAACTAGAGTTAAAACCAATTTCACTAAATTACATCAAACTGAATACAATTAGACATGAAAGACTTATGCAAAACGGATATTGACTATGTTGAAATTATTGTAACAGCAAATTAAATTAATGGAACTCACGTTATTCAGATCTAATTAAGCAAAACAAATCAAGTTCACAGGAGCTCGTGGTCGTAGACAGAGTATGCGAAGAAATACTTTTATGCGAAGCATAGACCCACAAATATATTAAAAATAGATATTGATGAATATTTGTAATGAATAGATTTAATTGTATTTATTCACTAATGATTCTGATAAAATTGTTTATTTCATGTAGTGATATCTATCTATAATATAATAAAGGACAGAATTGACTTATACACATGCGGGATAGGAAATTCACGACTGAAGCACCTCACATCAGAACTACTCCACTGGTTAACTTGAAATATTTCATATAGTTTCCTAATTTACCGAGGATGGTTATATGCATATTTTGAATTCTTCAAGCTTTCAAAATTTCAAGTTTTCAGTTTGTCAAGTTTAAATTAGACCTTTGCGGAGCACAGGTTACCCGCTAGTTTATATTAAAACAAAGAATCGACTCTACACAAACGGGATAGGAAATTCACGAATGAATGAATCATCATCACGTCTTAACTACTCTAACTTGAAATATTTCATATAGATTCCTAATTTACCGAGGATGTTTATAGGCCTATTTTGAATTCTTCAAGATTTCAATAGGCCAAGTTTTCATTTTGTCTAGTTTTTAATTAGACCCTTGTGCCTTGTGGAGTATGGATTACCTGCTTGTCTGCAATAAAGAAGTAATAGTATTATACTAAATAAATAAATAGTATAATATATCTTTGCTTATTCATTTTTGCGGCCAAAAGTTTCAGTGTTTTCACAACCTTAAGCCGGCTCCAGACATGCGTCATTCGGCGAACACCGAGCAGCTGCTCGCCGAATCGCGAATAGTGTGGATGGCTGGATGGATGTTTGTCTATTCGACAAGCAGCGAACATTCGTGCTCGTTGTTTCCTGTTCAGTGTCGGTCCTTTTGCACACATCAAAGTGGATAAATGTTCGGCAAAAGGCGAACTTTCCCTCATCCACACATTTGGCTAGGTGCTTGTATCATTTTGTTGTAAAGTGGATGAATGTTCGGAAAAAGGCGAACTTTCCTCATCCACACATTTGGCTAGTGCTTGTATCATTTTGTTGTAAAGTGGATGAATGTTCGAAAAAGGCGAACTTTCCTCATCCACACATTTGCTAGGTGCTTGTATCATTTTGTTGTTAAGTGGATGAATGTTCGAAAAAGGCGAACTTTCCCTCATCACACATTTGGCTAGGTACTTGTATCATTTTGTTGTTAAAGTGATGAATGTTCGGCAAAAGGCGAACTTCCCTCATCCACACATTTGCTAGGTGCTTGTATCATTTTGTTGTAAAGTGGATGAATGTTCGAAAAAGGCGAACTTTCCCTCATCACACATTTGGCTAGTGCTTGTATCATTTTGTTGTTAAAGTGATGAATGTTCGGCAAAAGCGAACTTTCCCTCATCACACATTTGGCTAGGTGCTGTATCATTTTGTTGTAAAGTGGATGAATGTTCGGCAAAAGCGAACTTTCCCTCATCCACACATTTGCTAGGTGCTTGTATCATTTTGTGTTAAAGTGGATGATGTTCGGCAAAAGGCGAACTTCCCCACATCCACACATTTGGCTAGGTGCTGTATCATTTTGTTGTAAAGTGGATGAATGTTCGAAAAAGGCGAACTTTCCCTCATCACACATTTGGCTAGTGCTTGTATCATTTTGTTGTAAAGTGGATGAATGTTCGAAAAAGGCGAACTTTCCCTCATCCACATTTGGCTAGGTGCTGTATCATTTTGTTGTTAAAGTGATGAATGTTCGGCAAAAGGCGAACTTTCCTCATCCACACATTGGCTAGGTGCTTGTATCATTTTGTTGTAAAGTGGATGAATGTTCGAAAAAGGCGAACTTTCCTCATCCACACATTTGCTAGGTGCTTGTATCATTTTGTTGTTAAAGTGATGAATGTTCGGCAAAAGCGAACTTTCCCTCATCACACATTTGGCTAGGTGCTTGTATCATTTTGTTGTAAAGTGGATGAATGTTCGAAAAAGGCGAACTTTCCCTCATCCCACATTTGGCTAGGTGCTTGTATCATTTTGTTGTAAAGTGGATGAATGTTCGAAAAAGGCGAACTTTCCCTCATCACACATTTGGCTAGGTACTTGTATCATTTTGTTGTTAAGTGGATGAATGTTCGGAAAAAGGCGAACTTTCCCTCATCACACATTTGGCTAGTGCTTGTATCATTTTGTTGTTAAAGTGATGAATGTTCGGCAAAAGGCGAACTTTCCTCATCCACACATTTGGCTAGGGCTTGTATCATTTTGTTGTTAAAGTGATGAATGTTCGGCAAAAGCGAACTTTCCCTCATCACACATTTGGCTAGTGCTTGTATCATTTTGTTGTTAAAGTGATGAATGTTCGGCAAAAGGCGAACTTTCCTCATCCACACATTGGCTAGGTGCTTGTATCATTTTGTTGTTAAAGTGATGAATGTTCGGCAAAAGGCGAACTTTCCTCATCCACACATTTGCTAGGTGCTTGTATCATTTTGTTGTTAAGTGGATGAATGTTCGCAAAAGGCGAACTTTCCTCATCCACACATTGGCTAGGTGCTTGTATCATTTTGTGTTAAAGTGGATGAATGTTCGAAAAAGGCGAACTTCCCTCATCCACACATTGGCTAGGTGCTTGTATCATTTTGTTGTTAAAGTGATGAATGTTCGGCAAAAGGCGAACTTTCCTCATCCACACATTTGGCTAGGTGCTGTATCATTTTGTTGTTAAGTGGATGAATGTTCGAAAAAGGCGAACTTTCCTCATCCACACATTTGGCTAGGTGCTTGTATCATTTTGTGTTAAAGTGGATGAATGTTCGAAAAAGGCGAACTTTCCCTCATCACACATTTGGCTAGTGCTTGTATCATTTTGTTGTTAAGTGGATGAATGTTCGGCAAAAGCGAACTTTCCCTCATCCACATTTGGCTAGGTACTTGTATCATTTTGTTGTTAAGTGGATGAATGTTCGGCAAAAGGCGAACTTTCCCTCATCCACATTTGGCTAGGTACTTGTATCATTTTGTGTTAAAGTGGATGAATGTTCGGAAAAAGGCGAACTTTCCCTCATCACACATTTGGCTAGTGCTTGTATCATTTTGTTGTAAAGTGGATGAATGTTCGGCAAAAGCGAACTTTCCCTCATCACACATTTGGCTAGGGCTTGTATCATTTTGTTGTAAAGTGGATGAATGTCGGCAAAAAGGCGAACTTTCCCTCATCACACATTTGGCTAGTGCTTGTATCATTTTGTTGTTAAAGTGGATGAATGTTCGGAAAAAGGCGAACTTTCCCTCATCCACACATTTGGCTAGGTGCTTGTATCATTTTGTTGTAAAGTGGATGAATGTTCGGAAAAAGGCGAACTTTCCCTCATCCACACATTTGGCTAGGTGCTTGTATCATTTTGTTGTTAAAGTGGATGAATGTTCGGAAAAAGGCGAACTTTCCCTCATCACACATTTGGCTAGGTGCTTGTATCATTTTGTTGTAAAGTGGATGAATGTTCGGAAAAAGGCGAACTTTCCCTCATCCACACATTTGGCTAGGTGCTTGTATCATTTTGTTGTTAAAGTGGATGAATGTTCGGCAAAAGGCGAACTTTCCCTCATCCACACATTTGGCTAGGTGCTTGTATCATTTTGTTGTTAAAGTGGATGAATGTTCGGCAAAAGGCGAACTTCCCTCATCCACACATTTGGCTAGGTGCTTGTATCATTTTGTTGTAAAGTGGATGAATGTTCGGAAAAAGGCGAACTTTCCCTCATCCACACATTTGGCTAGGTGCTTGTATCATTTTGTTGTAAAAGTGGATGAATGTTCGGAAAAAGGCGAACTTTCCCTCATCCACACATTTGGCTAGGTGCTTGTATCATTTTGTTGTAAAGTGGATGAATGTTCGGCAAAAGGCGAACTTTCCCTCATCCACACATTGGCTAGGTGCTTGTATCATTTTGTTGTAAAGTGGATGAATGTTCGGCAAAAGGCGAACTTCCCTCATCCACACATTTGCTAGGTGCTTGTATCATTTTGTTGTTAAAGTGGATGAATGTTCGGCAAAAGGCGAACTTCCCTCATCCACACATCTGGCTAGGTGCTTGTATCATTTTGTTGTAAAGTGGATGAATGTTCGGAAAAAGGCGAACTTCCCTCATCCACACATTTGGCTAGGGCTTGTATCATTTTGTTGTAAAGTGGATGAATGTTCGGAAAAAGGCGAACTTTCCCTCATCACACATTTGGCTAGGTGCTTGTATCATTTTGTTGTTAAAGTGGATGAATGTTCGGCAAAAGGCGAACTTTCCCTCATCCACACATTTGGCTAGGTGCTTGTATCATTTTGTTGTTAAAGTGGATGAATGTTCAGCAATAGGCGAACTTTCCCTTATCCACACATTTGGCTAGGTGCTTGTATCATTTTGTTGTTAAAGTGGATGAATGTTCGGCAAAAGGCGAACTTTCCCTCATCCACACATTTGGCTAGGTGCTTGTATCATTTTGTTGTTAAAGTGGATGAATGTTCGGCAAAAGGCGAACTTTCCCTCATCCACACATTTGGCTAGGTGCTTGTATCATTTTGTTGTTAAAGTGGATGAATGTTCGGCAAAAGGCGAACTTTCCCTCATCCACACATTTGGCTAGGTGCTTGTATCATTTTGTTGTTAAAGTGGATGAATGTTCGGAAAAAGGCGAACTTTCCCTCATCCACACATTTGGCTAGTGCTTGTATCATTTTGTTGTTAAAGTGGATGATGTTCGGCAAAAGGCGAACTTTCCCTTATCCACACATTTGGCTAGGTGCTTGTATCATTTTGTTGTTAAAGTGGATGAATGTTCGGCAAAAGGCGAACTTTCCTCATCCACACATTGGCTAGGTGCTTGTATCATTTTGTTGTTAAAGTGATGAATGTTCGGAAAAAGGCGAACTTCCCTCATCCACACATTTGGCTAGGTGCTTGTATCATTTTGTTGTAAAGTGGATGAATGTTCGGCAATAGGCGAACTTTCCCTTATCCACACATTTGGCTAGGTGCTTGTATCATTTTGTTGTTAAAGTGGATGAATGTTCGGCAAAAGGCGAACTTTCCCACATCCACACATTTTGTTGTTAAAGTGGATGAATGTTCGGCAAAAGGCGAACTTTCCCTCATCCACACATTGGCTAGGTGCTTGTATCATTTTGTTGTAAAGTGGATGAATGTTCGGAAAAAGGCGAACTTTCCCTCATCCACACATTTGGCTAGGTGCTTGTATCATTTTGTTGTAAAGTGGATGAATGTTCAGCAATAGGCGAACTTTCCCTTAACAACACATTTGGCTAGGTGCTTGTATCATTTTGTTGTTAAAGTGGATGAATGTTCGGCAAAAGGCGAACTTCCTCATCCACACATTTGGCTAGGTGCTTGTATCATTTTGTTGTTAAAGTGGATGAATGTTCGGCAAAAGGCGAACTTTCCCTCATCCACACATTTGGCTAGTGCTTGTATCATTTTGTTGTTAAAGTGGATGAATGTTCGGCAAAAGGCGAACTTTCCCTCATCCACACATTTGGCTAGGTGCTTGTATCATTTTGTTGTTAAAGTGGATGAATGTTCGGAAAAAGGCGAACTTTCCCTCATCCACACATTTGGCTAGGTGCTTGTATCATTCTGTTGTTAAAGTGGATGAATGTTCGGCAATAGGCGAACTTTCCCTTATCCACACATTTGGCTAGGTACTTGTATCATTTTGTTGTTAAAGTGGATGAATGTTCGGCATAAGGCGAACTTTCCCTCATCCACACATTTGGCTAGGTGCTTGTATCATTTTGTTGTAAAGTGGATGAATGTTCGGCAAAAGGCGAACTTTCCTTATCCACACATTTGGCTAGGTACTTGTATCATTTTGTTGTTAAAGTGGATGAATGTTCGGCAAAAGGCGAACTTTCCCTCATCCACACATTTGGCTAGGTGCTTGTATCATTCTGTTGTTAAAGTGGATGAATGTTCGGCAATAGGCGAACTTTCCCTCATCCACACATTTGGCTAGGTACTTGTATCATTTTGTTGTTAAAGTGGATGAATGTTCGGCAAAAGGCGAACTTTCCCTCATCCACACATTTGGCTAGGTGCTTGTATCATTTTGTTGTTAAAGTGGATGAATGTTCGGCAATAGGCGAACTTTCCCTTATCCACACATTTGGCTAGGTACTTGTATCATTTTGTTGTTAAAGTGGATGAATGTTCGGCAAAAGTCGAACTTTCCCTCATCCACACATTTGGCTAGGTGCTTGTATCATTTTGTTGTTAAAGTGGATGAATGTTCGGCAAAAGGCGAACTTTCCCTCATCCACACATTTGGCTAGGTGCTTGTATCATTTTGTTGTTAAAGTGGATGAATGTTCGGCAAAAGGCGAACTTTCCCTCATCCACACATTTGCTAGGTGCTTGTATCATTTTGTTGTTTGTTTCTGAATTTGGATCTACATTGTGGTTAAGTTAATTTGTAGATAGGATTTTTATTTTATTACAGTTTGTACATGATCGTTAAATTATTAATATCAATCACGTTCAGTTATATTCTCCCATGTGCGGTCATGCTCGAAAGAGCTTGCATATGTGTAATGTTACTTTTATAATATTGTAATAAATAAAATAAATAAATTGCTATAGTGTATCTACCTTTTATATTTTACTAACTTTTAGTCATTAATTATAACTGGCTGTTTCTGCAGCCAATTATTTGCTTTCTTCCTATAATATCAACATTTACTCATATCATTTTTTTTAATCTGTATTTTTCTCAATTTAGTTTAATATAATATCAATTTTCATAATTTAGTTTATCGATTTAAATTCAGCGAATTACGCCAGGCCCTCACAAACACAGGCTTAAGCCTACATGTGAGTCTCTCATAACGTAAGGGTATATATAAATGTACTGTAACTGTACTGTATTATTTGTAAATTGTGAGAATAAAATTTCATTTGATTTGAAATAAATAAATTATTATAAAGAAGCTCAATTAATAAATTCAAATCTTGATGAAAACCAGATAATAACCAGTACCGTCCAGGTTACTGAATTATAACCTCAATTCTTCAAATGTTTTAAAAATTTCTACAAATACTAATTACTTTAATCAATTCAAGTTGAAATTCTAGGGCTTTTCATGTCCTATACCGTTATTGACAGGGTTACATAGAGTTAGTTTGGTTATCGAAATCCATGTTGACGGTAGATGACATTCAGTTGACGAATATTAGCTATTCCCAAAAACGAGCAAGTGATCGGCAAACTACGCATGTGTGTAGATGTGTGCTCGTTAATCGGCCAATAGCAGGACGAATAGTTCGCCGAACGCCGAACATTCGGTGCTTGCCGAATGACGCATGTTTGGAGCCGGCTTTACTATAGTAATCCTCACGCTCCTTGTAACGTCTATTTAGCATCTTCGGATATTCTGCAGAGATTCTCTGCTTTTCACCAAATAAAATGTGGGAAACTTTCATTCCAAATTACCATGCAAATGGCGACAGATCTCTTCCACGTTTTAGTGGAAAGAAACGAAATGTAAAATAAATGTAAATAAACATGTATAGTACCACGCAGATTAGGGAAAATATCACACGCCAATGTAATAGTGTTTACGGTCTTTGACCTTAAGCCTACGGCTTGAAATTACATGTATATACATTCTTATATTCGAACTATGGTGGGAAGGTGTGCAGTTATACCTGTGTATATCTGACGGTAATGTACTTTTGTTATAATACAGTGGAAGCTTGTAAGGTAGGAAGTTATCCATTGTCTAAGGTTCTGGAAAGAGAGATGCTCTCAGAAATCAGTGAGGAGAAGGAGAAGGGAAAGGAGGAGAGAAAATAGAGGAGGAGGAAAATGAGGCGAATGATGACGAAAATGAGAAGTAGAACGAAGAAAGATGTGGAAGAAGAGGAGGAAGAAGAAGAAGAAGATCAAGAGGAATAATGGAGAATATTGTGGGCGCGGCCAAGGAGTAAACAATTGCTGAAAGTTGCTGGCAGACTTAATAATTATTATAATTTGATTTGATTATGGTTGAAATTGGATTTTCAGAGTTTGTACTAGACACAACAGAAGTAACTAACTGTAATTTCAATTGTTTTCAGGACGTTTCACTTGTATTGGGAGCGCAGTTACAATAAAAAATGATTACAATAATTATTATGTTGGACTACAAAATAAATTATTGATGGACATGTTTTTGAAAACTTCCATTGATCAAAATTTGGTAGAGAGACAGTTTTATGCTATGCCTGCTGTCATTGTAGGCTATTATAATTTGTGACTTTGTTAATAACTGGAATAACTAAATGATGGTGATAAAATATATTCTCAAGACGAGAAAATGATCATAAATTATTACAAGGATGAGAGATTTTCAAAAAATAATCAAGCTTCAATCTTACTATCAAGATGGCGCATCTTACAATGATTTAAACAAAAGAAATGAAATATTTAAAAAGATTTAATTATTTAATTAAAAAAAGTATTTGAGGAATAGTCCTATTCTTATATTTTTTACAACGTACTCTGCCGAAAATCTAACAGTAGGAGATTGGTATCTATATGAAGCAACGTGATTGGACAATAGCTTGAATTTCAGCCATTTCACATTCTCAGCCAATCAGCAGTCAGCCAATCACAGCCGACCGGTCAGACATCGACCAATAAGATGGCGCCATTCATATAAAGTAAAAGAAGTAGATGTGAGGAAACAGAGAAGGAAAAGAAGTAAAAGAATAGAATAAGAAAACAATAGAATAGGCTAGCCGCTAGAAGAACGAGAAGAAAGGACAGGGGGAGAAGAGAGAAAAACGAAAGATGGAGAATAAGAAGAGATATGGGACATGTGAGACTGCTTGACTGATTATATGCCTTTATTAGGGCGGAGTTCGAACTCCAGGTCCTCTCTGCCACACAACCCTGGAGAATGAGAGAGAAAGATAGAGTGAGAGAAGAATATCGTGGGAGTGGATGATGAGGGGAAGGACGAGGAAGAAGAAGAGAAGAAGAAGAAGAAGAAGAAGAAGAAAAAGAAAAAAAAAAGAAGAAGAAAAAAGAAGAAAAAAAAAAGAAAAAGGAAAAGAAAAAGAAGAAGAAGTAAAAGAAAAAGAAAAAAGAAAAAGAAGAAGAAAAGAAAAAGAAGAAGAAAAGAAAAAGAAAAAGAAGAAGAAGAAAGGGAAGAAGAAGAAGAAGAAGAAGAAAAAGAAGAAGAAGAATAAAAAGAAAAAGAAGAGGAAGAAGAAGAAGAAGAAGAAGAAGAAGAAGAAGAAGAAGAAGAAAATATGAAAATAATATTTTGATGATGGAGTTAGAAGATAGTCTGGAGTTAGCTATAAGATAGACTGTGATGTTAGAGTATAGAGTAAAATATCCAGCTATAGTTATGATAAATACCATGAATCGTATATAAGGTAAGCAAAGTGTTATCAGGGTGACCTTGGCTCTATCACCGTTTATGGAAGAGACAGCTTTTATTTGTAACTACCGGTCAGATTCACTACAAACTGACAGCTTAGGTCTGCTGCGAAGCATTGATGCTATTCACAATCATTACTGACAATATAAACTAAATTGAGATCCATGCCACATTGACAGCATTATTTGAATGGAGAAGAATCAATGCCAATTATTACGATTACTGCAAGTTTTAACTGAATTGATATTTATGTCATATTGACAGTATTGGTGGAATGGGAAGTATTAATGATATTTATGAGGAGTAGTGACAGTTTGAAGTGGATGTTAGAAGACAGCATCTGTTTCTGTTGCTAGTGATGGCTCCTAAATTCAAAGCGGATCAAGGCGAATTACTGTTGAGTGACCCATCTGTAGACACTGACCGATTTGGTAGCAATACGGTGCCAAATGACAAATACCGGCTCCACGGATCTATGCAACCTTTGACCTATTGAAGTCTTATTAGGCCGGAATTAGTCTTAATCATAAGTATTATTTGGCCGGAATTTTTAGTTTTGAAGGTCGATGTATTAAATAAGATTATCACTTGAAAATGGCATAAATGTCCGAAACATGTTGTGATAAAATATTTCTAAAAGGGTACTTAGATTTTTATTTTTCTTTATATTTAATGAGATTATTATTCTTTCATTTATTCTTATTGACATGTTATTGGCATAGAGAACTTTTTGGATGTTCTGACTACAATACGCGTCAATTAAGACATCAATTTGTATCCATTCTGTTTCGATTGTGTATCAATTCTGAAATTAAATGTGTATCAATGCTGGCCTCAATGTGTATCAATTCTGTTACGATTGTGTATCAATTCTGTCTTCAATGTGTATCAATTTTGTTTCCAAAAGAATTGCAAATTTTCGCTTAATCAAAGAGAGCAGTGAACTATGAAGTTTTTAACGGCTGTCTTTTTCTGCCTTTTTGAGTATAAATTATGTCTTCAATGTGTATCAATTGTCTACGATGTGTATCAATTCTATCTTTGATGTGTATTAATTCTGTCTTCGATGTGTATCAATTATGTATTCAAGGTGTATCAATTCTTTCTTCAATGTGTTTCAATTCTGGCCTTGGTGTGTATCAATTCTGGCTTTAATGTGTATCAATTCCGTGTTCAATGTGTAACAATTCTGTGATTGAATGTGTATCAATTCTGACTTCAATATGCATCAAATCTTTTTCGATGTGTATGAATTCTGTCTTCAATGTGTATCAATTCTGGCCTCAATGTGTATCAATTCTATCTCCAATGTGTATCAATTCTGGCCTCAATGTGTATCAATTCTGTCCCCAATGTGTATCAATTCTGGCCTCAATGTGTATCAATTCTGTCTCCAATGTCTATCAATTCTTTCCCCAATGTGTATCAATTCTGCATGTGCTTGTATTTCTCAACCTTGTCCCTCAAATTATTAAAACATACAGTCCTATTTAAATCAATTTTAAATTATAGTAAAATCATTTATTCGAATATTGAAATTGTGGTAAAATAATAAACGATTGATAAATATTGAGTATGGTTTATCGTAGTTTTACTGTTATTAATTGTATGAATAGATCAATAATAATCAATCATATCTATAAATAATTAATAACACAAGTTAGAAAACGCATAAATTCACACTGTACCCCTAAACTAAAGCCAAATTTACATTAGAGTTGTCAACAAAATTTTTACACAAATAGTTTACATCAAGAACGTTGCCAATTTTTTTGTAGAAAACAAGTTAAATGTTGCTGTACATGTTAAGACAATAATTGGCGGAAATTTCACACAATTTCAGTTGATTTATCTGGTGTAAACGTATCATGATTCTAACACTATTCAGTTATTCCAGGAACACAATTATTATATTACTCTACAGTACTTTAGAAAAATATTTGTCAATTTCCCCTCAATCACTGAAATCTGTAAAATTTGAAAGTTCAACAACTGAATATATTCATCCAAAATATACTCTGGGAAATTGCTTGAATCGAGTACGCTAATTGATTCCAAAATCTTATAATGTAGCAAGGTAGTCTTCAAGGTTTGTTTTCCCAATCATTTCCAAATTAATCTAGCCAAATTTAAAAATTGTCAAAGTCCATTCACCTTGTCCAGTGAGAAACAATCACAGCTCCAAATCTTTAATAATAATAGCCTTTATTAATCAAATATACAATATGTTACTACAATATTTCTCTATAAATATTACATTATTGGCATTTATCCCATTGATAAAATTCGTCCGGGGGAAGCTCCAAATCTTTGTTTAGAACACAATTCCATCGCATTAAGATAAACAGTGAGAGGAGGCTTTCAAAATATCATCCGCTTCAGTTGAGGTGAAAAAGCTTTCTCCCAAATTATTCCTGTTTCTCTCCTGCTGGAGAGTGTTTTGTGTGTGTGTTTTTTGGCCAAGGAGCCGGCTGTTCTATTTCAGTCCCTAGGGAAGAAGCACGGTTCACTTGGAACTGTCAGCATTAGTTAAATGGAAAGTCCATTGATGCTATCAATAAGAATTGCTGACAGTTTGAAGTGCAAGGAATCGTGGTTCACTGACTGGGATCAGTCCAGGATATTAAGTTTGGTTGGCTGAGATCCAAAGTTTTCCCATTATAATAACAAGACTTCATGGGATACTAATTCTCACTACTACCGATAAGATAGGATATGATATCGTTGAATTGAAATTTGTTTCGCCTTTATTATTTATTAATTTACGCTATTTTTCATTTTTATCCAATATGAAGATTGATTTGATTAATGGTAGTTGATTATTTTTAGAACAGAAATGAAAATGATGTGCATTCTAAAGTCAATTTTACTGTCTATCAAACCTCTCTCACTCCTCCCAAACTTACACTCTACCTCGCTCACTCTCTCTCTTTTTCTTATTTTCTAAAGGGTTGTGTTGCAGAGAGGACCAGGAGTCCTAACTCCGCACCAATAATAATAATAATAATAATAATAATAATAATATATAAATTTATTCCCTTAAAAAAAATACAATCAAGCAATTAAAACATAAAAAGTACAAAATATCTACAATACAATAGGCTTATGAAAAAATATGGAATTTAATTCTATTTGAATAAAGGCAATAAAGGCCCGAATGCACAAAAGCTGATTAAATTTTAATCGTGGTTAATTTCACGAGAGCCTATCAGAGAAAGCCTTTTTGAAAAGACGGATTCTCTCATTGGTTCTCGTGGAGATAATCACGATTAAAACTTAACCGGCTTTTGTGGAAACAGCGCTAAATCTTATTTACAAATTGAGGAAAACACAGACCGTACAAAAAACTCAGCTCTAATAGTGATGGAAACAATCATTCCTCGACTGTTAACCCAGTAGCCGAGAAGCTCTTTGTGATAAAATAGAAGAAGGAGAAGCAAGAAGAAGAAGAAGCAAGAAGAAGAAGAAGCAAGAAGAAGAAGAAGAAGAAGAAGAAGAAGAAGAAGAAGATGATGATGAAGAAGAAGAAGAAGAAGATGATAATGAAGAAGAAGAAGAGGAAGAAGAAGGAGAGTAGAAGAAGGAGGAGGAAGAAGTAGAAGTAGAAGAAGAAGGAAGAAGAAGAAGAATAAAGAGGGAATAATAATAATAATAATAATAATAATAATAATAATAATAATAATAATAATTTATTTAGCGTATGGCAGTATACACAACACATTTATGATCACAAAATTCGAAAAAAAAAAAAAAACAATAGAAAATTCATATATAAATCGAATGAAAATATCTTAGTCACTTTTGACCTGGAAATTAGAGGCATGCTTCCAGGGTATTTAAGTAGGCTATTGATGCTGGTTTAGCCACCAGGAAATCTTCATGTGCACCTGTGTATGCTGATCTGGGACATTCCTCCACTATGTGTCTCACAGTCTGGACTGCTCCACACTCACAGAAAGGGGAGTCAGCCTTCCCCCACTTATGCATCAGATAGGCACATCTACCATGATGAGTTCGTACCCTATTCAATGCCGACCAGTTTTACGAGGCAAATCGAAGCCTGGTGGTGAATAATAATAAGAAGAAGAAGAAGAAGAAGAAGAAGAAGGCAGGAGAAGAAGAACAATAAATAGCTCTTTACAGCTTTAAATCAAGCCAAATTTGCGGTGGAATACAAGATTCTCCAATAGAAAGATTTAACTGTCTGCAGCAATCCTTATAAACAACATCAATATGCTTCTATTTTTTTTGACCAAGAGTTAACCTTTCTCTCACTTCTAGTTGCTTTTACAGCATCACGGAAGACGCTGAACGGTCCTGACGGAGGAGTCTTTAGCTCTTAACAGCTCTTAAATCTATAGTGAGGTCCACGTTATAATGGCTGTGTTTGATTAGCAATGGTATTGCCATCCTTGTCTATCATTCAACAAAGCGGATAGCGTTATCTCTTTCTCGCTTTGCTCTGTTGGCAGATCGTCTTTCAACAGTGTAGAATTAATGACTGATTAACAAAATATTTCATCCTTATTATGAAAATTCATTATGAAAATTATGCATCTTTAAGGTCTTTGATAGAAACTGTAATAGAAATAGAATAGAATATTGATTAGGATTTATGAAAATCATCTGTTTGATTAGATATACATGTAGTTGAATACAATGTTACCAAATAGAAGGCGACATGTAATAAGGCAACATTGACAATAAAGTACTGTATCTATCCATCTAATCCAACTATCTGGAGACCCAAATGGGGAAAATATGCATATTAAATGAAAATGACAAAGAAATTGTCAAAAAATCACAGATTTATTGATACTTAGAAAGACCTGTTACGGTTATTGCACCATTGTCAATCTCTGATAAACGTTTGTTTATCAACGCACTTTCGTTATCAGAGATTGACAATGGTGTAATAACCGAAACCGGTCTTTCTAAGTATCAATAAATATGTGGTTTTTTTGACAATTTCTTAGTCTTTTTCATTTAATATGAATAGTTACCACAATATCAATTTCTCAACTACACAAAAAAAATGCATCCTGGATGGGTAGCAAAGGGAAACATATGTTTTGATGGTATAAGAAGGGCATCCAGAGGCCACAATGTGATTATGAAATGAATTTCTGAAAAAAATATGATGGACGATTTCATAATATTTATGAGAAATTATTCTTTCTGAGAATTTGAAAATTCAGGAACAAAAACGAACTATCGGAAGAAATTGCGGATATCGACTAAATTATACTCCTTTTCAATAAGTCATCCACTTCTGAATACAAGAGAGCGGTTTCGAGTAGAGGCATTCAGGGATGAAGGAACTAAGGGGTTTGTAGGGATGATAATGGCCATGCAGAGGTCACAATATTGTGCCAGGCACCGAGACGCTCCAACTCAGGGATCAACGCACTTTCGCACGCACCAACACGCACAAGCTCCTAGCCTACACGCACTTTACAACTGCCAAGCGGTCGAATCAAGCTTTTCAATATTTGTATGGCAGTGCTTTGACTGTATTATTGCTGGGATATTTTCTACAACTTCTTTAAGGGCCCTATAAAGCCAGTTAAGCCAGTTACACACACAATTTTTGGACGTGTATGATTTTTGTCGTCCTTATAAATTCTATTAGATTAAATAGATGATGTCAAACAGATTATGTTTGTCAAGTTCCGTTCAATTTTATAGAATTTAAAAGGACGTCAACTTCTCTAAATGCCTTATAAAGCCAGTTAAGCCAGTTAAGCCAGTTACATACACATAGATTTGTTTGCACGTATGATTTTTGTCGTCGTTATAAATTCCATTAGATTAAATATAGATGATGTCAAGCAGATTATGTTTTTCAAGTTCCATTAAATCTTATAGAATTAAAAGGACATCAACTTCTTTAAATGCCTTATAAAGCTATTTAAGCCAGTTACACACACATTGATTTGTTTGCACGTATGTTTTTTTTCGCCACACTGCACAGAAAGCAGCTGTTTTCCAGTCCCTACGTAGATCTGAAAGACCTTGTTTGCAGACGACGTCAGAAAAGGGTTTCTTTTCCGGTCTAGGCCAGAAAGTTGTCTCTTTCCAGCCGCTCATGGAAGTATAAGTCATCCGCTAGATCGGGCGAGTGTCCACTTTCATCATCAGCTGAAGTCGCCATGATTTCAGTTCCAGTTTCGAATCAAACTAATTCGCTTCGCAACCAGTTTTATTCAATTATTTATTGTTGATTAGTGCATTCCGAATTTTCAAAAATGCTTGAAGATGACTGTGGTATTCCAAATGAAATTTTAAAAGAATCTGAAATCCTGACTGCAAATCTTCTACCACTAAAATCAAGAGATAGGTACGATAGCTTAACGAGTATTCTTTATTTTGTATTCTTTATTTTGTATTCTTTATTTATTTTGTCAGCAATACCTGTAGTGTGGAGAAAAATATCGTTCGCACCATGGGCAAAAATGTTTTTCCAGCTCTCAATCTTTTCTAGTCCTCGGCCTACGGCCTCGAGCTGGAGAAATCTCATTTTCTGCTCTAGGTGCGAAATATACTATTGTCGTCCTTATAAATTCTATTAGATTAAATAGATGATGTCAAACAGATGATGTTTGTCAAATCCATTCAATCTTATAGAATTTAAAAGGACGTCAATTTCTCTAAAGGCCTTATAAAGCCAGTTACACACACATCGATTTTTGGACGTATGAATTTTTGTCGTCATTATAAATCCTATTAAATTGAATAGATGATGTCAAACACATCATGTTTGTCAAGCTCCGTTCAATCTTAAGGTGCATACAGATATACACGCCGCGAACATGAGCAATTCACTTTTAATCAGCTGACTATATCTGTATTTTTACAGAAACGGTAAAATACAGATATAAAACGCTTGGCATCAGCTGATTAAAAGTGAATTGCTCATGTTCGCGGCACGTAAATCTGTACGCACCTTTATAGAATTTATAAGGACGGCAAAAGATCGTACGCCCAAAAATCGATGTGTGTGAACAGGCTTGGTAGCCTAGAGGGAACACATTTATTAGGAAACTATATTGTATTTGCTTTCTGGGATGCATTTGATTTTTTATTATTTTTTTAATAAAGAAAGAATTGAGATTTACAGTACACAGTCATGAATGATCTTATTCCTGGTCATATATATTTGATAATGCATAGTTATCAATTCTTTTATTCCTGGTGGGAACTGTCATAGAGAAAAAAAACATAGGTCTGCTGTATTATGCTATCTTTTCTCTATAGAACAACCTTTATATAAAACTCATTTATATTTTATATTATCCATATTTTATTGCGTATGATGCCCACATGACCTTTTTCGCTTATGCGTGGGTGATGGAAAGTGCATTGGTGAATTGAGGGGTGACCAAACGTCCATGCCATCAGCGGGAGTCGAACCAGGCGGTGCAAAGTTTATAACACTCCTTATTGACTAGACCTACCAGGCTGGGAATTGAATAAAGGTGTCATATTGTGAGTTATTTTTCGAAAATGCTTGGATTTGAGTACTAGTATCGATGATTGAAGCATAGATTCGTACAAATGATCTTAATTCCTATGAGTGGAGGGCATTTTCGAAATCTCATCTTACTAGCAAAGAAATACAATACTCTAAATACCTTATAGTTTCCATTTTTCTACGTTACTAGCATTTCAGCACACCATTGTACCTTAAGATAGGGAGGTTTCTAGCTTGTATATGGACTACATTCATGTACAGTATAATTATGTAATATAGGCTACACAAGTCATACATAATTCAATACCAGGCTTAGATGGTTGAGTAACAAGACAAATCTCGAAATTGCAGCGGCATAGTGACAGCCGGATCACTATCCTAATCCTAATACACTCTATTACATCCTCAAATTCCTAATATAAACTCTTTACAAACTACTTGGAAATCTACCAGAGGTACATGACCTGAGTAGGCTACAATTTTCTCTAATAACTCTCCATCAACACAGCATTAAAAATCAAAAACATTATTCCCATGGTCTTTAAAAAATGTTGAATATTCATGAATTCAATAGGCACCACACAATATTCAACTGAGTGGGTAAGACCCAATTACTATAGTTCTTCACCTTGCCGTCAGATAGCATATAGTGTAGGCCAAATGAAAAGAAATTATGCAAAATACACATAATTGAGAGAGTATTCATTAACTGAGTCGATTAGTAGTGGAACACAAACGTCTGTTTGCCTATGAAAATAATGTCTGCTATAAACACAATGCCCTACAATTTTTAAGAGCGAATTGTTTAGTTGTGCTCGTATAGAAACCGTTTATTCTATTGTTGATTTTGAACAATGCATATCATTCATTGTTGAGAAGTGTATTGATAAATTGAAAGTATTTGGCCTTCAATTGTAGCAAAATTTAATAGAATAAGATCGGAAGATCATAGAGTTGTACCTATAATTTTTAGTATAGCCTGAAACGAACTCTATAGGTACAATATTATTCTGTGTGAAAAAGTGGAGGATTGACTAACCAATAAACACTTCTTCATTAGCATACTCTCTTATTATCCAGTAATAAATCTATAATATAATAAAGAAAAGTATACAAGTACGGGATAGGAAATTCACGAATGACGACGCATCTTCACGTCTGAACTAACTTGACTGATTAACTTGAAATTTTGCATATTGATTCTTTATTTACCGAGAATGGTTGTAGGCCTACTATAAATTCCTCAAGCTTTCAGTTTGTCAAGTTTGCAAAGCACGTGCTACCTGCCAGTCTTTAATATATAAAATAAATATTTGAATGAAATGAAAACAATAATAAAATATTAACTTTTGCATTTGTAACGTTTGTAATGTTTGTCCAATTCAATTAATTTCCTCAACACTAGCGAAAATTCTCTCGATAACAGTGGATACTACAATATTTTTTGAATTTTCATTTCCGATTCTCTGCCTTGCCACTGCCTTCTTCTATAGAATATAGCAGATACCTGTATACCTCATGTAATATCTATCAACTGTTCATTCTTATTATAATGATCAATCATATTCTTTTTTATTCGTAAAAAATTTTTTCAATGATTAAATAATGATAAATTTTCATACTAGAGATTAAATACATTGTTGATGAATTATATTTCTACATTGTTAAAAACGAGCTTGCAACATAGCGGAGCAGGATAGCGCTATCTGCTTTGTCGAATAATAGACAAGGATACCAACACCAATGTTAATCCATTATAACGTGAACCTCACTATAGGAAGATGATACGATGATGATACAAAGATTATACAAAGGTGATACGATGGTGATACAAAGATGATACAAGGATTGCAACACCGATGTTAATCAAAAACTGCCATTATAACGTGGACCCCTCCATGGGAAGATGATTCGAAGTTGATACAAAAATGATACAAGGATGATACGAAGATGATTCGAGGATGATACAAGGATGATACGAAGATGATAGACAAGGATAGCAACACCAATATCAATAAATTATTGCCATCAAGACGTGGACCTCACAATTTAGAATGAAGATTTCTATATTATGCATGGAGAACAAAAATACTGAACCGTGAAAACGTTCGAGAGATCTGGGTAGAATTTTGACTAGAATTGGAAACACTGTTCTCCTATCTTTCTCCACTGCCATTATAACGTGGACCTCACTATAGTGTAATGTGTAACGATTACACAAATCTATTGCTTCTTAAACACAAAATAGCTGAATTTGATACTGAGAATGACTGTATTTGATACAGAAAATGACTGTGTTTGATACAGAAAGACTGTGTTTGATACGGAGAATGGCTGTATTTGATACGGAAATTGGCTGTATTTGATACGGAGAATGACTGTATTTGATACGGAGAATGGCTGTATTTGATACGGAGAATGACTATGTTTGATACAAAGAATGACTGTATTAATTTGATATGGAGAATGACTGTGTTTGATACGGAGAATGATATTGTTTGATACGGGGAATGGCTGTATTTGTTACGGAAAATGACTGTGTTTGATACGGAAAATGACTGTATTTGATACGGAGAATGACTATGATACGGAACATGAGAACCTCCGATTGGCTGAGAGCTTTGTTCTGTATCAGCGCTGTGATTGGCCGATGTGTAGTGAGATAAATCAACTGTCACTCCCATTTCCAGTAAGTAGTGATGAGAAACGAAAAATTTGAACTTGAAACGATTCTATATGAACACTCTATAGAGGGATTCAGGTTACTAAGTCAGCACCTAATTTATTAACATTGGCTAGCTTTCCTTGTCAGTTATTAAAAAAGGCCAATAGTTTCATCCTTTTTCAACTCCACAACGTTGTCAAATTGTTTGTGGACTATTCATCCTTAATTCCTCCTATGTGGAAATACGATGAACTACCAATAAATATAAGTCATGTAAATATAAATATTCCTTTGTGAATGTAATAAAGGAAAGAACTGGCTTATACACGTACGGGATAGGGAATTCACGAATGACGTCTTAACTACTGGACTGACCAAATTGAAATTTTTCATACAGATTCTTAACTTACCGACGATGATTAAGGGCCTATTTCAAATTCTTCAAGATTTAATTACGTCAAGTTTTCAGTTTGTCAAATTTTTAATAAGATCTCGCGGAGCACGGTTTACCTGGTAGTCGTATTATATATGGCACCGAAATGGCACTGAATTCATTCACTCAATCACTCATAATTATTATAATCAACAGAACTAAAAACCTACTGGACCAAAATACTTACAAATTTGATATGTATGTTCAGTTGGCCTTGTAGAGGCGCACTGAGAACGGATTTGAAAAAATTCAAAAAATACGCCCAAAATCTGCGTTTCTCAGCGTTTTCTCAGCTTTTCAAGAACTAATTGGCAAAAAATGTTCAAATTTGGTACTCAGGCTCTGCTGAGGTATGAATATGTTGTATTGGACAGGTTTTGAAATAATGCCTATACTCAGTAC
Organism: Nilaparvata lugens; assembly: GCF_014356525.2. Lineage (NCBI taxonomy): Eukaryota > Metazoa > Arthropoda > Insecta > Hemiptera > Delphacidae > Nilaparvata > Nilaparvata lugens. The sequence continues at coordinate 6,279,063 of NC_052510.1, read as the reverse complement.
AAAATTACTTTTGACTCGGGAGGGACATGCGCAGCAGAAAAGGCATACAGCAATAGGGATACAAAGGCGGCGATGTTCGGTCTGAACCAGCCAGCGTTCTCTACTTTCTAGTGAGTATTCAAGCGCTCATGTTAAACTTACGAAGTTTCCTCTCTGAAAGTATTGAGTTGACTGAGTCTAATCGACAAATTGGCAACTGCGCTTTTACCTATGACTCTATTAATCACTGTAATTGGCTGATCTCCCTCCATTTCTCTGCGCTGCATATTCATCCAAATCAAAAGTAATCTTGTACGGAGTATAAGTTCCGCCCAAGATCTGCTGTTTTTGAGCAGGTCTTCCCAAGAACTAATTAACAGATCATGTTCAAATTTGATACAAAAGTTCAACAAGGGTCTGGAAATTTTGTCTTAAGAGGACTCCAGAATTACTCCAAACATGCTGTTAATGATGCTTTCAATTTGAATAATAAAAAGTCACTTTTATTTATCACTTCATTTATGAATTAAGATATACTATGAAAACAAGTAAGAATGTTCTATCTGTAGGAAACGTCTCAATTCTGATCTAAATCTTAGGCTAGGCCCACACCAGTTAGTCAAGACAAGACAAGACAAGACATGATCAGACACGTTTAGTCACAATACTTTACATAGCTGCTTATGACGCAACTGACACTGATTATATAGTCATTGCAATTAGACATGTCTTCATAAGCAACTACGTGAAGTATTGTGACTAAACGTGTCTGATCATGTCTTGTCTTGTCAAGGCTGATGCCAAGCTTTTTATATCTGTATCTTACCCGTTTCTATAAAAATACAGATATAGTCAGCCGATTAAAAGTGAATTGCTTAATTGATTAAAAGTGAATCTGTACGCACCTTTCGATTTAGATCAGAATTGAAACGTTTCCTACAGATAGAACATTCATAATTGCTTTATAGTATTTTTTATTGATGAATGGAAAGATAAATGAAAGTTATTTTCAATCTATCAAAATAATAGCCTAAGATTTTAGTTACTGTTTCTCATCTTATTGTTTCTACACATTTGCTATCATATTTCTTTGACCATTTAATATTCTTCCTGTAACACTTATTGAAAAATTTGATAGAGAAATAAATCTATCAATACATCACCAGGAGCTTCATTAATTCCAATTCCCTTTGAAATTAGTCTCATGTAAAATTAACATAGATCTAGCTTTTTTCACATTTGACTCCAAAGCACAAAATACGTGGTCAGGGAGGAATTATTCTTTCCCAGGCCACATCTAACCTCCGAACATTGGGAGCTTGCATGTTCTATACTTTCTCCTCTTTCTAAAAAAGTAAACCACTTGTATCACTAAAAAAACACTTTAGAAAGAATAAAACCTGAGAATCTCCAACACTAGGAAGAAAAATAAAAACGACGTGAAATGCAAACACGTAATCCGCAATAGTACGTGAAATTCACTTAAACCTGACAGAATTCCTCAATAATAACAACAATGCTTTACATTCAGCCAATGCTGACAGTTCGAAATGATTCTCAATATAGTTTTCAACTAAACAATTATTCCAAAGTTGGTCTCAGTTTGTCAATAAGGAAGCATTTATCCGGCTAAGTACCCAGAGAATACTTCGTGAACAAAGCTGAGCACGAAGTCACATTAATGAAGTACACGTTTATTGTAGAGAAGCCATAATTACAAGACACCTACTCCGTGACAAGTGGAGAGGTTAAGCCTATTATCAACACGCTAAAGATCCTCCTTGCATGAAGGATGCTATACGATAGCTTAGATACTAGGATATTCTGTTACCGTACTGAGTCCTTATGCGGTTATATATGTTTAAGAAAGCTGCAGGGTAATAATATGGCAATATATGTTCGAAAAAGCTGCAGGAGTATGTTAAAATAAGCCTTGCATAAGCCTCTTAAATTCAGTAATATTGAGATCATATAATTATGCTGAAACCATTTGGAAATATTACGTTTAATTTGATTTTCAAATATTCAAGAATTCATTAGAATTTACAGATGGGAATAAATTGTAAGTCGCATTTGTTCAAATGCCAATCAATGAATAATTCCCGGGCTGACAAATAATTTTTGTATAGTGGCGCTCATCGAATTCCATCTAGCTGTTTACCCTGTTGTCAATATTTGCAGTAGCAGAAGTCTTCGGGGTGATTTACAGCATTTAATTGGGATTTTCGTTTATTAATGAGAATTTCACCATAGAGGATAAGTATCAACAATTCATTGAAAGAATAAGACATTGATGTTTTCAATACCACTATATTTGTTCAAAATTAATCTTAATAACAGATCAAGTAATAAGCTTCCAGTATTATGTCAAAGTCGGAAATTCAGTAATATCAAGCTCTTATAATAATTCTAACACCATTCAAAGATACTACGTTCAAATGATTCTCGAATATTCAATAATAATTATTATCAATTCATTAAGAGCCGGTTTCCGAGCTCAGGATTTAGCTGAGTTCTAGACTTTAAACAGCTGGAGTCAGAAAGTTGGCTTTCCGGAACGGGGCGTAGTCGTAGTCATTGTCATAGTCACATTTGAATTAGATTTCGAAAAACTAGAAAATTGAACACAAAATAAAATAAAGAGAAAATAGTGTAAAGTTTCAGCTATTTTGAACTATTCAGGAATGTTTAATTTCGTCAAAGAAAAACATTTCCAATTATAGAAATGAGAAAATAAAAACTGCGACCACTGTCATAAAAACTGCGACTACAACCCGTTTTGGAAAGCCAATTTTCTGACTCCAGCTGTTTAAAGTCTAGAACTTAGCTAAATCCCGAGCTCGGAAATAATTATCTAAAAGCTAGATAAGCTTCAAGGATATCATGATGGAATGATAATTCTCAAAAAAGCCCAAGAAAAATTATTTAGATCAATAAAGATTGGATTTTTCATGATGAATATTACTAGCTTCTAATAAAACTTACTAATAGTGAAAGTTTGCCATTTTGCTTTAGCATATTTTTTCCTATGAACCATAGTTCTCATTACCTATAATTTTTTTATCTTCCAAACATCAAAAGCTAGAAACTTTAAATTCTAGACTAGTTTCTATCGCCTACTTACTATCATCCTACATATATTATCTTCTTTTGTCCCATAAGCATAGCAGTGATCTCACTTCTGACAATGAAGCACAAGATTAATATTGCGCATGCCCATTTTCACAAGTAATAATGATGGGTGATTATTTTACGGACGTTTAGAAATTTTCCACAATCTTTGACGCTTGAATTGCAATGCAAGACACGGATTGAAAAATTTATTTCTCTGATTCTGTATGCCTTCTCTTACTGCTTATTCTATTTTCTCATTCTATCATCAAGACTTTTTCATCTTCGCTTGTGTTGTATTCTTCTTCATCTCATTCTTCTCCCACTCTTTCTAATTCTTCATCTTCTTCTTCTTCTTCTTCTTCTTCTTCTTCTTCCTCTTCTTCTTCTTCTTCTTCTTCTTCTCCACCCATTTACTCTACAATTCCTCTACTCTTCCTCTCTTCACATTTATTTTTACTCTTATCCTATTGTTCTCTTCACTCATCTCCATTCTTCTCCTTCATTTTCTCATTTTTATTTCTCTATTCCAGTCTACTTTTTCGTTTTCTACTTCCCTTGTCCGCCTTCTCTTCCTCCTTCTTTTGTCTCCTTTCATATACTTCATTTTCTCATTTTTCTTTCTCTATTCCAGTCGCCTTCTTCGTTTACTACTTCCCTTGTCCACCTTCTCTTCCTCCTTCCTCTGTCCTCTTTTATATAATTCATTTTCTCGTTTTTCTTTCTCTATTCCAGTCTTCTTCTTCGATTTCTACTTCCCTTGTCCGCCTTCTCTTCCTCCTTCTTCTGTCTCCTACTGTATACTCCATTTTCTCGTTTCTCTTTTTAAATTTCAGTCTTCTTCTTCTTCTTTTCTTCTTCTTCTTCTTCTTCTTCTTCTTCTTCTTTTCTTCTTCTTCTTCTTCTTCTTCTTTCTTCTTCTTCTTCTTCTTCTTCTTCTTCTTCTTCTTTTCCCACTTCTCCTGTCCACCTTCTTCTCCACCCCCTTCTTTTGCCTTTTGCATTTCATGACTATTTTGACTAATCGTTGAAGAATTTCTCTCATGCTACAATGTTACACTGTTATTAGAACTATTATTACTCTCTTCCCACTGGTCTTTCTCAATTCGTCACAATATTATCAACAATGAAGAATTATCCAAGAGTATTAAAAACTCAAGTGTGATCGTATTTTCTAAAGTGAAACGTTTAGTATCAAGGATAAGTGTCTTCCGACGCATATTTCCTTACAGATTATATACTATGGAATTAACTTATTTTCTATAGTGAGATTAACGCTAAACTGATTATCCTAACGGATTACATCAATGCTTCCCGCTTAATCTGTTCTGACAGCCCAAACGCCCAAGTGAACTAACTGAATGAACTAATTCATTTATTCATCAATATGATTCAATTCAATTCAAAAAGTTATCTATTCCTCATTAGAAAAAAAACAATAATACATAATGATTAAACATCACAATACAGTAATATTATTGTCTTTTTTCTTTAGGGCTACTTTTAATATAAATAAAAATACTTGAAAATGGTATTAGTAGCCGAAACATGTCGTGACGAAATAATTAAAAAGGGTACTCAGATTTATATTTTATTTATAAATATACTAGTAGTTCTGTGAACGGTAGACCTCACGCAGTATTCTCATCCACAAGTACCTGATTGAAACTATAGACCTTATGGAAATACAGCAATAGACTGGCTTCTCCACACTAATCTGTGTAATCACTTGACAGCTGATTTATGATGAATAATTCTATAGTATGATTTTTACTCTGATATTGGCGTATGAAGGAGGCTCCTTTTTCCTTTTATATTACCCTTGAAATGCAAAATTTCCAAAAGCCTTCTATAGACGTCGACGCGCAATTGAAAAAAGGACATACTGTCAAATTTCATGACAATTAATTACCGCGTTTCGCCGTAAATGCGCAACATATAAACATTAAGAGAAATGCCAAACCGTCGACTTGAATCTAAGACATCACTTCGCTCGGTCAATTATTATATGATAATCACTATAGAACAGAGACTATATTATAGCTTGGAGGAAAAAATATATCGTAAGCTTATAGCTAATGCTATATTTTCTCTATGATTACAGTCACTATACCTGACACATTACTTGATACGGAAGTCAGTCAGTTATGAAATAGTAAGTGATATTGCATTGCGATACAATGCAAACTAAAGATCCAATTGAAATGATACAACTCAATGATACAAATGATACAATTCTAAAGGAACAATTCAAATGATACGGATCCGATTTTAATTGAATGACAGGATACGAAGCTAAAGTGTTGCATATTAATGAAGGCAGGGCTGGAATAGTATATCATAAGCAAGCCTCATCTATCCTGAAAATACTATGAGTGGAGAATATGGGATACAAATTATTTAGGGCCGGTTTACGAGCTCGGGATTTAGCTAAGTTGTAGACTTTAAACAGCTGGAGTCAGAAAATTGGCTTTCCGAAACGGTAAATATTTCCAATATTATAGAAATGATAAAATAGAGATTTATTTTGCTGCAACTATTTACTGCGACTACGCCCCGTTTTGGAAAGCCAATTTTCTGACTCCAGCTGTTTAAAGCCTAGAACTTACCTAAATGCCGAGCTCGCAAACCGGCCCTAATTATTATTATTAACGAAAATCCTAATTAAATGCTGTAAATCACCCCGAAAACTTCTGCTACTAAAAATATTGACAACAGGATTAACATTATTTCCATCTGTACAAATTATTAGTTATAGGAGTGTGAAATACAAACGTTTTCCGAATTTCGAAATAATTACTTGGACCAGTACACGGAATAGGCCTACTGCACTTATATACACTCTCCTTCATTATATTAAAAAATCTGATGTGGTACACTCACACAACTTTCCTTGCTCATTGATCTATAAGCCTCATTCTTTAAACGAGGATAATCTAGGGGAATGACATTATGCCGATTGGCGGCTAAATAATTTTATTGACACTACGATTATACTATTGTTATTGTTTTCAGCGTACATTTTCATTTGTTCGAATATTATGAAATTTGAGGATTTTTTAAAAGTTATTAAAACAGCTGTTCTACAAATAAAATATCGACGTGTGTTCTTTTGAATAAACTACTCTATCCACCTACCTCAAGCACGAGAAGGAGGTACAAAGTAAATTTCTCAAGGATGGGGTGGACCCCCTGTTAGTTTCTCAGGGAGGAGACTCATGCTAGTTAATAGAGCTGATATATAACTATACAGGATATGAATTTGAAAAAAATCGGTCAAGTCATTTTTGAGAAAATCGTGAAAAACATGGTTTTTAAGTAATTATCCGCCATTTTTCTCAAGAATATTACGGAGCTCCTGCATTTTCCCACAAATCAGACTCATGTCAGTTGATAGGGCTTATATAGCTATCCATGGTATAATTTGAAGAGAATCGTTAGAGCCTTTACGAGAAAACAGTAAAAAACATGGTTTTTAGTGATTATCAGCCATTTTTCTCGAGAATATTACGGAGCTCCTGCAATTTTTCCAGAAATGAGACTCCTGTCACTTGATAGGGCTTAAAAATAGCTATCTAGGGTATAAATTTGAATAAATCGTTAGAGCCGTTTTTGAGAAAACTGTGAAAAACATGGTTTTTTAGTCATTATCCACCATTTTATCCGCTATTTTGAATTGAATTTTATTGTATTCCTTATTGTCGGATCCTCATGGTATAAGGACCTTAAGTTAAAATTTCAAGTCAATCGGTTGATTAGGAAAGGAGTTATCGTGTTCACAGACATACACACATACACACACACATACACACACACACACACACACACACACACCACACACACACACACACACACACACACACACACAGACCAACCCCAAAAATCATGTTTTTGGACTCAGGGTACCTTGAAACGTATAGAAAACTTGAAATGAGGGTACCTTAATTTTTTTTGGAAAGCAATACTTTCCTTACCTATGGTAGTAGGGCAAGGAAAGTAAAAATATTGACAACAGGATTAACATTATTTCCATCTGTACAAATAATTATTAGTTATAGGAGTGTGAAATACAAACGTTTTCCGAATTTCGAAATAATTACTTGGACCAGTACACGGAATAGGCCTACTGCACTTATATACACTCTCCTTCATTATATTAAAAAATGTTGTAGGCTAATGCTTAACAAATAACAACTACACTGAAAAGAATAATATTGTCAGCCACAATTTCTAGTTCTATTTGTGATTGTAATGGTAGAATCGCGTGTTGATTCCTATCCTATCAACGTGATACAGAAAAATTGTCTTGGTACGTGCTCTATCTACGTTTTTATTATCATTGTTCTCTATAGTTTTTATTTCACTTCCCTCTTCAAACAACACGATAATAATTATTTCAATTATTATTTGAAATCGTACTCAGAGAATGTGAGTTTTTCAAAAATATTTACGGGATCATATACATTATTCCAAGTAAAATAACTTCAATAGCGTGGGCTACTTTATTATTATTAAAAATGAACTAGTTGTTCTTCTAATAAACTTCTTCTTCGTCTTCTCTTCTTCTTTTTCTTCTTCTTTTTCTTCTTCTTCTTCCTCTCCTTCTTGTGAAGGAATTTGAGGGTTAAGTGTAAGAGAGGGTCGACTGCGCCCTAACTTCGTCCTCCCAGGTATAAAATAAAGGCAGTCATTCTATTCTATTCTATTCTTCTTTTCCTCTGCTTCTCATCTTCCTTCATCTTCTTCTTATACCTCAATCCAGTTTCTTCTTCTTCTACTCCTGTCTTGTTGTTCTTCTTCAACTCCTATCTCTGTCTTCTTCTTCTTCTTCTTCTCACTTCTTCTCCTTCTCCTTCTCCTGCTTCCTTCTTCTTCTTCTACTACTCCTGTTTTCTTCTTCTTTTTCTTCTACTCCTGTCTTGTTGTTCTTTTTCTTTTAATTCTTCTACTCCTATCTCTATCTCTGTCTTCATATTCTACTCGCTTCTTCTCCTTCACCTTCTCCTGCCTTCTTCTTCTTCCTCTTCTTCTACTTCTGTTTTCTTCTTCTTCTTCTTCTTCTTCTACTCCTGTCTTGTTGTTGTTCTTCTTTTTCTTCTACTCCTGTCTTGTTGTTCTTTTTCTTTTAATTCGCCTACTCCTATCTCTATCTCTGTCTTCATATTCTACTCGCTTCTTCTCCTTCTCCTTCTCCTGCCTTCTTCTTCTTCCTCTTCTTCTACTTCTGTTTTCTTCTCTTCTTCTTCTTCTTCTTCTTCTTCTTCTTCTACTCCTGTCTTGTTGTTGTTCTTCTTTTTCTTCTTCCACTCCTATCTCTGTCTTCTTCTTCTCGCTTCTTCTCCTTCTCCTGCCTTCTTCTTCTTCTCCTACTCCTGTATTCTTCTTCTTCTCCTACTCCTGCATTCTTCTTCTTCTTCTTCGTCTTCTTCTTATTCTTCTTCTTCTGCTGCTGCTGCTGCAGCTCCTCTTCCTTGTTTTTCCTTCTATTTTTCTCCACCCCATCTTTCTCATCTCCCTTCTTATTAATCTCCCATTTTCATTTTTTCTTCCTCATGTTCTTCTCTAATATTTCCTCACTATCATTTTTTTTCTCTTTCTCTCGGCATCTACTTCTCTACCTTCCTCTTATATTCCACTAACCATCTCTCAATAATTTCTCCTACTTCTTCCTCTTATTCTTCTTCTTCTTTTTCTTCTTCTTCTTCTTCTTCTTCTTCTTCTTCTCTTCTTCTTCTTTGTTTCCAATACTTATTCCAAGTTTCTATCTAATTTTCCTTATTGAACAAAGAAAAAGAACTATTTCAATATAACTATCATTATCTGAAATCGCACTTATACGGAGTTTTGTTTTTTCAAATATATATTTTCGATTCTACATACACTATCCTGTACTATTGAACGAGCAATTTCTTTTTATATGTTTAGATTTTTATATGTTTAGATGTTTATATGTTTGTATTTCACCGGATCTCGAAAACGGCTCTAACGATTCTCACGAAATTCAGAACATAGTGGGTTTATAATATAAAAATTCGATTGCACTAGGTCTCGTCCCTGGGAAAACTCGCTGAATGACATTAAAAGGATAATTATTATTCATCCTTGGAAAAACAGCTGATAATAATGATTTCGTCGTCTGTTGGTGATGAAAGTGAGTGAGCTAGTTCATGTGTGTGGGACTGTGTCAAAATTATGACTCAGCTGTTGAACTTTTGTAATCATTCAATCAGGTACATAGTGCCGGTTGCAAAAAAACCGGGTTATTTTTAATCCTGTTTAATTACAGTAGAACCATCTTTATGTAATGGTCTTCTCTGATTTGGTTCACGTGAAATGAATCAGGATTAAAATATAACCGGCTTTTGTGCAACCGGGCCTTTGGAGAGAATTTTTGCATTCCTCTGGGAATTAATCTCAATTCACTGTGATTAGATAGAACATTTCTGTATGAACTATAAATATATATTTTAATTTCTTCTTTTGTAATTAATTTTCTATGCTTTTGTACTCCAGAGCGAAGCTCGGTCCCCGATATTTCAAGTTATTTGTCGAGTTACTCCAGTTTTCGTCACAACATAAGTTGGAGAATGAATGAGCGTTTGAACAGCCACTTCTATTTGAAGAAGTTGCAACTTATATTGGCCAACTATAGAACTGTAGAACCAGTGACACACTAAAAACATCCTGCTATAAAAGTGATATCGAGAAGAAATACGGCAAACACAAACCACATGAGAATATAAAAGGATCGTGACCTTGCCATGAGAGAGAAAGCCTTCTTCATTACTATTCCATTTGTATTAAAAGCGCCATTCTACACACATTTCTTCAATGAAATTCATCTCAAACTGACAGCATTGTATGAGTGGGAATCATTGATGTCATTTATAAAGCTGGCAGTTCAGTGTCGAGGTGCATTCACCTTAAATATGTACAGTATGTTCCATTTCAAGTTTTGTGAGATATGTGAATGGCATAAAAATAATGCCATTCTTAAATTTAGAAAAATGTTCCCATTGCAGTTGTGAATGAAAGGAGAATATACATGCGACTATAGTGAGGCCCACGTTATAATGGCGGCAGTGTTTTATTAGCAATGGTATTGCTATCCTTGTCTATCATTCAACAACGCAGATAGCGCTATCTCTTTCTCGCTTTGCTCTGTTGCAAGTTCGTCTTTTAACGATGTAGAATTAATTACTAACAAAAATTTTATTTTCATTATTAGGATTCATTATAAAATCATTGAAAAAATATAATTTCTTGCTTGATAGAATACAATTGATTATTTTAAACGAGAATGAACAGTTCATGTGTGTGGAACTGTGTCAAAATTATGACTCAGCTGTTGAACTTTTGTAATCATTCAATCAGGTACATAGTGCCGGTTGCAAAAAAACCGGGTTATTTTTAATCCTGTTTAATTACAGTAGAACCATCTTTATGTAATGGTCTTCTCTGATTTGGTTCACGTGAAATGAATCAGGATTAAAATTTAACCGGCTTTTGTGCAACCGGGCCTTTGGAGAGAAATTTTTGCATTCCTCTGGGAATTAATCTCAATTCACTGTGATTAGATAGAACATTTCTGTATGAACTATAAAATATTATTATAATTTCTTCTTTCGTAATAAATTTTCTATGCTTTTGTACTCCAGAGCGAAGCTCGGTCCCCGATATTTCAAGTTATTTGTCGATTTACTCCAGTTTTTGTCACAACATAAGTTGGAGAATGAATGAGCGTTTGAACCAGCCACTTCTATTTGAAGAAGTTGCAACTTATATTGGCCAACTATAGAACTGTAGAACCAGTGACACACTAAAAACATCCTGCTATAAAAGGTGATATCGAGAAGAAATACGGCAAACTCAAAACCACATGAGAATATAAAAGGATCGTGACCTTGCCATGAGAGAGAAAGCCTTCTTCATTACTATTCCATATGTATTAAAAGCGCCATTCTACACACATTTCTTCAATGAAATTCATCTCAAACTGACAGCATTGTATGAATGGGAATCATTGATGTCATTTATAAAGCTGGCAGTTCAGTGTCGAGGTGCATTCACCTTAAATATGTACAGTATGTTCCATTTCAAGTTTTGTGAGATATGTGAATGGCATAAAAATAATGCCATTCTTAAATTTAGAAAAATGTTCCCATTGCAGTTGTGAATGAAAGGAGAATAATACATGCGACTATAGTGAGGTCCACGTTATAATGGCGGCAGTGTTTTATTAGCAATGGTATTGCTATCCTTGTCTATCATTCAACAACGCAGATAGCGCTATCTCTTTCTCGCTTTGCTCTGTTGCAAGTTCGTCTTTTAACAATGTAGAATTAATAACTAACAAAACATTTTATTTTAATTATTAAAATTCATTATAAAATCATTGAAAAAATATAATTTCTTGCTTGATAGAATACAATTGATTATTTTAAACGAGAATGAACAGTTAATATTACATCAATAAACCTGTATCAGCTACCGTCTATAGAAGACATTGACAAGACAGAGGATCGGCAACGTTGTTCTCCTATCTTTCTCCACTGCCATTATAACGTGGACCTCACTTTAGCAGTGAATGAGACTGATGTTTTCCTTGGGAAATCGAAGAAACAATTGAATACCGTATCTTGAAGGAGTTTTGTGCGTTTGGAATCTTGGAAACACTGGATTTTAATTCAAATTGAGGTTTTCTTGGCAAAACAGATCTGAGGATTTAATTTTTTATGATTTGGATGATTGGCATGATGGAAATACAACAGTGAATTGAGTCTTCACATAAATGTCATCACTGTTGTATTTTCATACAACAGATTCTACAATTTACTTTCACAGTGACTATTTGTAATTTTTTAATTATTGCTGCTTTGTTGGTCTCAAAAATAACTTTCGAACGTTTTGATGAACGTGAAATGTGAAGGCGATCTGGACCTCGATTTAGGTTAATAACACTAATTTGATTCTACAGATAATAAAAATAGTACCCACATAGTAGAAACAAGAGAGTTATTATAATGAAAACGATCATAATAGCAATTGAAAGATGGGGAAAAGACAAAAAAAACAGAAGAACCTCTGGGGAAATTATTCGGATTTTATGAATAAATTTGAAGAAGTAGAGAACTGAAAACAACATTAGAGAATAGCTGAATAGATGCTGAAATTAAGCCTCCTAGACTAATACATTATTGTAATTGCTATGTTTTTGTGAACAGGAATCAATAAATTTCAATTTCAACATTAACAGAGTGTTCCACGAAAGGTGTAACAGCCAAAGACCGTTTTTATTACAAATTCCATGTAGAATCTATGGTTTTCGGCTGTCACACCTTTCGTAGGACACTAACTGTCTAAGGCTAGGCACACACCAGTTAGTCAAAACAAGACATGATCAGTCACAATACTTCACATAGTTGCTTATGAAGACATGTCTAATTGCAATGACTAATCAGTGTGAGTTGCGTCATAAGCAACAATGTGAAGTATTGTGACTAAACGTGTCTGATCATGTCTTGTCTTGTCTTGACTAACTGGTGTGCGCCTAGCTCAAAGAAAAGAATCGTTCCTTGTTTCTGTCTATAGTTTGAAGTTATATATATACGACTTTTGTTGGGTCTAGGTCTTTAACTCCTTCCGAACTATTTAAGTCTATAGTGTTATATCCAACAGTTATTCAGTTATAGATCTCTCCTTCTTACATAGTTAGTATAATACTACGAACGACTTCAGAGAGGCTTTATCTTCACTTCAGCGGAAGCAATCATCAAAGAATGAAACGATCCATGAAGATAAGAATAAATCAATTCAGGCTATTGTTACGAGCAGTAATTATTTTCGAATAGGGGCCTCGTAAATTTGTAAACCTATATACTCCAAACAATAAACAATTAAACGTTTGCCTCTCTGTCATCTGTGATCTGTCATTTGTAATGGAGATCAATATTGAATTAGTTTTGGAATGGCGAGTCTAGGTTCCATCATAGAGAAACAGTAGCATAAGTAGATATCCCATGGTATAGGGCGTTTATGTCGCAACTTTTACTGTTATCTCAAGCCGATAGTTCATGTAATTCTTTCCCGTGAAGCTGTGTGATACTGGTAGTCTCTCATATTGTGCCGTTCATGCACTCTCAACCAAACAAAACAATAAAAATCGACAATAATCAACAGTAATCGGCTTGAGATAACAGTAAAAGTTGCGACATAAACGCCCTATACCCTGGGATATCTACTTACGCTATTGTTCCTCTATGGTTCCATTCTCAATACTGTTCTCTTTAATGAACAGAGTTCAGAGTTAAGATTTGCAGATTTCCCTTAAACTTGTACTTTCCTTCGTTTCCTTTCAACAGACTTCCCCTTGAATTTGAAAAACCACGTTTGTTAGTATTTTATAAAGTATTTTAATTACCACTACATTCAAAAATGTTTTATTCGTTCGATCAGAACTAACATTTTTATATAGAATCTCTCCAAGTCTATCCTGCAGTATATTGACTACTTATTTATTTGTATCGACTACTAGATGTATTTATTAATTGTTGTCCAACGGCTCTTGACATAAATATATATGACCTTATTTGGGCACTTGAGCGTGTCTTGTCTCGGCCAATGGCAGTAGAGCTCAGTCTTTATTGGTCAACAGCTAATGGCCAATCGTAGCGCTTCATCCACACTATATAGCCTATTCTGATACTAATGTTCGAGTTCTCACTATAGTGAGCTCTATAGTGAGATTTCCCATATAATTTCTTTCTTTATCTTTTCTCGAAGAACTTTTATTCATTTTTCTATCATTAGTAGTTCTGTGAACAGTAGACCTCACGCAGTATTCTCATCCACAAGTACCTGATGTCACCTGTTTTTAATGTTAACAAACTCAGTTCACGTTTGAATTTGTATCCCATAATATGATATAATAATAATAATTTCTGTGGATGTTGGACGACGCATCCAGAGGAGTTTATTCATAAATTCAGGAAAATTAAATATAATTTTTTCATACATTTTCAATAATATGACAATATTCAAGGTTTACAAAATGATACCTCACTATTTAATATATGTGTCGAGGTTATCATCAAATTAATACAAATTTATGCTACAACAGATAATACAGAAATTCCAAAAAATCTAAAACTATATTACCCTAAGCATCACCTAGCACAATGATACTAAACCGAGGATATAATTGATCCAGTTCCGTGATAATCTTTCCATCTGATGAAAATTAATTTGGACAATCAAAAATATTATAACTTCTTTAGCATTATTTAGTTCACTTGATTATTTTTAATCACCTATTGAATTAGTTTTTCGAATGTGAGAATATTGATACTGATGTGCACGCTTTATAATACCATGAGTGCAAACAAAATATTGAAAACAAAGACCTAAAGATGCATACCTCTTCAAGGTCTTTGAACTATAGACCTTATAGAAATACAGAAATAGACTGGCTTCTATCTAGACATCATTCTGTGTAAACACTTGTCAGCTGATTGATTATGAATAATTCTATAGTCTGATTACTCATATCTTCAGAGTAGATGATATAGTGATAACGGAGTATGGAGGAATTCCTTTTCCTTTCATATCATCCTTAAAATGCAAAATTTCAAAAAACCTTGTGTATACATCGACGCGCAGTTGAAAAAGGAATATATCTTCCAAATCTCAAATAATCCTCACTACGTTCGGTCAATTATTGTAAAAAATTACTGTTTATTTATTCTGTCAATACTGACGTTGTTATAACACGGTTCAGCATTTCCAGCAATAAAGAGTTTGATTCCGATTTTTATTACTTCAACTGGAGGCCTACTTTACAGCCTATACAAGCCTTTATATTGCACTATACTATGAGTCAAATTTGTCTGGTACCCTTCCGCCACTTTATTTGCATCAATGAAAGCCCAAACTATTCATTAGAGAGGCGTTGACACGGCTAACGTCCCATTGGCTCAGCTGCCATATTATTCCCACCAACTATATATGCCGTCAACTGCCGACAGTTGTGTAATAATATGGACAGATTATCGACCTGCTAACCGGCAAAAGTCAATGACCTATGTCACTGCTCAGTGAGGGTTTGAGTCGACGAAATTGTTGCCCTAGTCTTAGCAGAATATTGGGGTTTGCGTATCAGGAAGTTAGCAAGTAGTGACTCATTCTTCAGCATAAGTGACTCATTTTTCAACGGTTGGGAAATTCATCTATCAAAGCTTGTCCACGAAAATTACTTTGGAATGAGTTTTATAGTATAATTACTATAGTAAACGATATATACGAATTGAATACAGTTATCAACTACCAATTACCGTTTCAGTGCTAATAAAATTTAGTTGTCAATTGATTATTGATTTTCATTATTTGAGCATAGGAGACACATTTTCACATGGGAGTACTACTTCTTCTAGTTCTCATGTTATAGAGATTTACTAGCAGATAACCCGTGCTCCGCAAGGGTCCAATTAGAAACTTGACAAACTGAAAACTTGACTTAATGGCATTTTGAAGAATTGAAAATAGGCATTTAACCATCCTCAGCAAGGGAAGAACCTATGTATATGCAAAATTCCAAGTTAATCAGTCCAGTAGTTCAGACGTGATGATGCGTCATTTGAGTATTTCCTATTCCGTACGTGTATTAACTTTGAATATTATGATATACTCTAATTTAGAGTTTAAACCATGTCATGCCAACAAATCAATTATTTCGATGAAATTTCTAGTTTATATTTCTCGCGAGATACGGTAAGCTGATTGAATGATTACACAGTTGATCTCCCACACAGGCACACGCATCTTCTGTTATCGACAGACGACGAAATTATACAGACATCTGTTCTTCCAAGGATGAATTATCCTTTTGATGTCCTTCAGCGAGTTTTCCCAGGGATGAGACATAGTGCAATCGAATTTCTATATCATAAACATACTATGTTCCAAATTTCGTGAAAATCGTTAGAGCCGTTTTCGAGATCCGTTGAACATAAATAACCAGATATAAAAATACAGAAATTGCTCGCTTAATATAATAGGATATGGATTAAAAATTACAGTGGATTATTGAACCCGAAGAAAGAGAACAGTCATGTTCAATTAGACTTGCGAATTAAGTGATCCTTGTCACCTAGATGATATTTGGAGATTCAGAAAGGATGATTCATTATGAGTTTATGAGACTTGGAGAGATTTGTGGTGATTCATGGTGAATTTCCAAGCTCTAAAAAGATCTAAAACTATTTTATTCCAAGCAATCCTCAAGGATATTAAGTGATACTCAATCACAAGCAGTTTAAAATTGAACCACAAATAAATTGTAGCAATCTGATTATATGATTTCTATATATTTTGTAATTTTCTTATTATAGGTAATTTTATATGTGCTTCAAAATAGCTTTCAGAAACAATATTCATAATTTTGTCATATACTCCCTTCGAACTGTAAATATTAAAATCAGGAAAATCGCAAATATCGGTTTTGATCTGTTTCTTGTGATCCGTCATGTTGATTTTTTACGCATATATAAAAGAGAAATAGGTGCATACAAGTGAACAATAATTAGAAGAACAGGAAGATTTCGGTCAAATATGAAACATGAGGATTTGAAAATAGTGAGAAATCCTATGCTACTCTACTTGATTCTCGATGTCAGCTAAATAGGTCATTCATAGGCCAATCCCTAGTCAATAGAATAGCAAACAGTATATCCTTTTATAGAGTATAGAACATCCTAATGCCTTCACATCGTCAATGCCTTCTATAGAAGGTAGCTGATACAGGTTTATTGATGTAATATTAACTGTTCATCCTCGTTCAAAACAATCAATTATATTTTATTAAGCAAAAATTATATTTTTCAATAATTGCATAAAGTATTTTCATAATTAAGATTAACTATTTTGTTAATTAATGCTTAATTCTACATTGGTAAAAGACGATCTGACAACAGAGCAAAGCGAGAAAGAGAAAGCGCTATCCGCTTTGTTGAATGATAGACAAGGATAGCAATACCATTGCTAATCAAACACTGCCATTATAACGTGGGACCTCACTACAGCGAGTTGTCTCGACAACTAGGTACGCTATCTTTTCTCTATGATAGTAGCAAGTACGGTAGCCTACTATATTATACTATTATACTGCACCAGTGTTGTACTACTATTGTACGTCCATTGTACGTACAGTGCCATACTTCATTTCGGCTACTGAACTGATTCATGTCCAAAGTACAAAGCTTTGACAAATTTGACAACTTTCAAGTTGAGAAAAGACGTTCGACTGGGATTCTCCTTTTGTGGTTTATCAAGTGTGTCACTTTCTTCCCCCATTGTTAAACGTTTTACTGCTTTATCTATGAATAAATTGGTATTTTCTTGTACCATTCCATGATCATCTAACTTAATAAAAGTGCTATTCAAGAAGCACTTCACTTGAATGGGCTACATTTTAACAAATTAATAAAAACAATATAAAAATCTTGTTGTACCCTTTATTTTTTAAAAACTTTAAGACATTTCAACTTGAAAATGACCTAAGTTAGGGTCGAAACTAGTTGTTGAACTATTTTATTTTTTTTTTAAATAAAGGGTACTACAAGATTTTTATATTGTTTTTATTCAAGGTTTATATTTTAATCAATAAATACGCGTATTTCATCCACGTAATATTCCTTTATCTACGAACCACGACCATGTTATAACTCATATATTACGAGATCATAATCAATCCCATAAGAGGTGTATTTTCGCAAAGGACTCTCAAAACTGTACTAAGTACTGTTATAGGATTTTAATGCAACGGAATCAAAACTTCATCGTTATGAACTCATTATGCAATATTACCTGTCAAAATAATACAAAATCAGAAATCAAAATCCGTCTGTATGTTCTACAAATACTTTAGAAAGAATTGATCAATCAGCTTCAAATTTTGAAGAAGTATTCTTCGAACCTTTTTACAGGTTAAGTTCGTTGGACAATAAAATTGATTCACTCCTTCGTCCTTTTTCATGATATAAAAAACATTTAATCAAGACAAGACATATACTCCCTATACTACCCATATACTCACCATAATATCAAGACACCTTCAATTAAATAGGCTATAGTCTAGCTGTATTTTACGAAATATTCATCCAGGTTAAAAAAGAATTAAATAACTACAGAATTTGCAATTGAAAATACTCATCTCAAATGGAGCTGAACTGGAGTAAGATTTACTGTAAACTGACAGCATTGGAAGAATGGGAAGCATTGATGGTATTTATAAGGAATGCTGACAGTTTAAAGTGACTCTAACTAATAGATAAAAAGCAAGCAAGAGTTTTTATGCATCTCCACTCTTCATCATAAATAACGAACATCTTTTAAAAGATTTACTGCTCAAGTCAATCAAGTTGAATGTTTTCAAGTGCCTACTTATATCTGAGGAGAGTTAAGTTAGAATGATAACAGGAACTCAGGAAGGAATGTGTTTCAGACTATGCTATGTATAAGATTGGTTTAATTAGAAAGTTCTCAGTAAGGAATTTATATCAGAAGCTCATTGAACCCAAAACAAGTGAATATACAATTATTAATAATTCTATTAGAATGTATTTCAGATTAGAGAACATATGGAGCTTTGAAATTATAAGTATAATTTATTGACTCATTTCTTTCTTTATCCTTTCTGGTAAAGCTCTTATTTATTTTTCTATCAAGTTCAATTTACAGTAGTTCTGTGAACAGTAGACCTCACGCAGTTTTCTCATCCACAAGTATTCTATGTAACCTGTTTGAAATGTTAACAAACTCAGTTCACGTTTGAATGTGTATTCTATATGATAATTATTCATCCAGTTCCGTGATAATCTTTCCATCTGATGAAATATTTCTCAAATATTTGAAAATTAGTTTTTTTAATCAAAAATATTATAATTTCTTCAGCATTACTTAGTTAATCCAATCATTTTTGATGACATATTAAATTTGTTTTACAAAATAATGTGAGAATACTGATACTGATAGACACGCATAAATATACCATGACTGCAAAACAAAATATTGAAACCATGAACCTTATAGAAATAGATAAGTCTTCTCCAGATATCTGTGTGAAGCAATAAAAAGTCCACTTGTTAGCTGATCGATTATGAATTTCTATAGCCTGATTAATCCTATCTTCGGAGTGGATGATTATAAATAGTGATATCGGAGTATGGATGAATTCCTTTTCTTCTCATATTATCATTAAAATGCAAAATTTCATAAACCTTGTGTATTCATCAATGCGCAATTGAAAAAGGAATATTCCTGCCAACTCTCATCAAATTCAATTAACGCGCTTGGCCGTAAATGTGTTACATACAGACAAAAGAAAATCCGAGTTAAAACATAGACCTCACTACGTTCGGTCAATTATTTCAATTTTTCTAATTCTTCCCTACCGTACTTCTTTTTTATGCTCATTGCTGTTCTTGTCCTCATCGCTTATTCCATCTTCTCCTTTTCCCACTCATCCTCCTCTTCCTCCTCCTCCTCCTTTCCACCCCTTCCTTTTCTTTCGTCTCTATCTATATATATATATATATAAAAGCGAAATGGCACTCACTCACTGACTGACTGACTCACTCGCTCACTCGCAGAACTAAAAATCTACCGGACCAAAAACGTTCAAATTTGGTAGGTATGTTTAGTTGGCCCTTTGGAGGCGCACTAAGAAATCTTTTGGCGATATTTTAACTCTAAGGGTGGTTTTTAAGGGTTTTAAGTTCTTTTAGCATGTATATTCTTCTTATTCTAATATCTTGAAATTATAATTGAAATGTCCATACGATTTATGTTAATATAGAACTATAATCTAGAGAGAGTACCTCTTCGAAACAGTTGTTCTGGTAACTAAATTAAAAATTTTGTCAGGTTGGCATTAAGTTGAGATGACTTTGTTAGGTTGGCACCAATTTGAAGATTGAAATGCATTTATCCAGGACCTCCTAAATACCAATTTATCCAATTAGCCAAAATTAGCGTTTTCTCAGCTTTTCTGCGTTTCCTCACCTTTTTCAATAATTGATGGAAATATATTTAAAAAATTCAGTACACAGGTTTAGCTGAGGTGAAAGAATTTTGTTCGCCAAAGATACGCCGATATAAGGACAGTAACAGGTGTTTTTCGAGATCAAATTGACATAATACGTTCAAATTCGGTACAGAGTTCCGCTGTGGTCTAAATGCAGGCGAGCGAAGCGAACCCGATGATCTCATTTTTGGACAATCCAGTCGGGGGTCCAGGGGGCGGAGCCCTCTGGCTAGACGAATATGGCGAGCGAAGCGAGCCTGACGGCTAGTAGTCTTATATTCTCCACTTTGTCAGTATTATGTACATTGAACCTCTCATTGTCTCATTCAACCTGTGCTGGCATTATAAAGTGAATCTCTCTACAGGTGTATGCATTGAAAAATAAAGACATAGTCTATTCAGACTCTTTCCAAGTAGAAAATCTAAAAAGGATGAACTCAAAAATATCTTCAAGATGTTTTTATTTTGGTCCTGGCTCTCAATACAGACGGGTGTTTACTATCAGTCACTTCACGGATGGATCTTTAATGGTGTCTGTCTTTAGACTTCGGACAATGCACGACGTAATGGATTTATTTTGGTGGGAGATTGATAAAGAATCGTTGAAAAACTATAACAAAATTGAATCACTTGAAAAATAATCTTCAGAGTATAATATACACTCTTTGGTTTAAGAAGTGTAATATTATTTGAGGAAATGATGATAGTAACATAACCCCCATTTTGACAATTTATCTACATTTCTATTGATTCCAGGAATAAATCAGTAATGAACTACTTCGCTGGTTATCTTCAATAATTTGGCTTATTTGAAATTAATAATCATACACTTCTTAGACGATTCGATAGAGTACTTCTACACTAAGAAAAACTTCACTAAATTCATCGATATCAAAAATTATGTTTGTTGTTGGTTATCCATATTGTTTTCACTATTATTATTACTATTAAATTTTGTAAAAGTTTTGAGTTTCTGTTTGGCTTGAAAATATGCAATACCAGCACGAAACGGACGTCGCCACATCAAAAAATTTGAGTGTTTTTTCACTTTAAAGTTTTACAAAATTTAATAGTAATAAAAATTATGTTATTGGAATCAAAGATTAGGTCCACTTACCGAAACTCCTTCTTCTCTCTTCTTCTTCTTTCAATCAGGGATTAGGCTATTGCCTGTTCCGACTCACATTCAGCTTGTAATTAGAATAAAAAAATAATAATAAATAAAATCTATAAACTAATAACACCAATATAATCTAATGTAATATCATCATAAGCATCACTACAATCTACTGTTTTCATTTTATAATAAATATAATTATCATTGCCATCTTTTTCGTGGCCTGCCTATGTCTCTTTTGCCTACCGGTTTATACTTGAAAATTCTTTGAGGAAGCCTATCAGCTGACATTCGTTCCACATGCTCTTTCCATTGCTGACGATAAGATGCAACTCTCTCATTCAGGCAGAAGATATTCAGCTCTTTCCGTATATCCTCATTCCTGATGTGATCTCTTCTGTCACAGTCCTTAGTTCTGCGAAGAAATCTCATCTCAGCTGCCTGCACTTTACTCTCAAGTGACTTTGATGTTACCCACGATTCACTACCATAGAGTAGTAGTGGAGCTGCCATTGTCTTATAAAATTTCATTATCGTGCTTGTGGTAGCTTTCTTTCTCAATGTCCTACTGATACTTCCACAAATCATTTGTAATCTTCCTACCTTCTTCTCTACATCTAATTCATCTTTATAACTAATTTCGGTCGGTCGGTCGGTCAGTTATACCGACCGAAACTCCTTTCTCGTGAAAACTCGCACTAGACTTCAGCTCACAGTTCTGCAAAAATGAACTAGATTTTTTAACGAATTTTCTTATTAAAACTTGATAGGCCTATATTATTTTCATTTCAACGTTTTTGCACTAAGAATCAGAATAATTACAACCTAGATAATGGTAGAGCGAACATATTTATTTATTGATACACCGAACACAATTCATTGAAATGATTGGGGAAGGACCAACAGGCACAGCCCAAAACTGCTCCTTTCCAAAACTAAGAATATTGTAGTTCAAAAGTCAACCAATGGGAGTCTAGAAACGAAAAAATCGACCAATCACAATCTAGCCAATGAGAGAGCAGAGATTTTGTTGTTAAGCCAATAGGAGGCCAGGAACATTGTGGATGTAAACAAGAAATATCTCGCATACGATCATCTAATCTGTCATAAAATTAGAAAATCAAATAAGTAGATTATAATTATTACAAACTGAATCTAATCTAATTCTCATGAAATTTAAATCAAATAACTAATTTATAATTTCAAACTGAATCTAATTTGATAGGTAGATCATAATATTATTTCTGTATGTAACGTCTGATAAATTTTAATTCGAATAAGTAAATTACAAACAAAAACCAATTATTATTTCATAGATAATATTCAGAATATCGGGGCACCAAGCTTCACTCGTTATTTTTATTTATTGATAAACAGAACACAATAATTCTCAAAATGATCGTGTTTATATTTCACAGCTGGCTATACGTCAGCTAATGAATTTCGGGGATGCGATATTTTGATTTTCCACAGAATCACTCGCTCACTTTTTACTATCCACACATTCCACAGACGACGAAAGTCTCAGCTGTTTCAGCCAAGGATGAATTATCCTTTTAATGTCGTTCAGCGAGTTTTTCCAAGGATGAGACCTAGTGCAACCGAATTTTTATATAATAAAGCTACTATGTTCCAAATTTCGTGAAAATCGATAGAGCCGTTTTCGAGATCCGTTGGACGTAAATAACCAGATATAAAAATATAAACAGATATACAGAAATTGCTCGCTTAATATAATAGGATAATATGACAGATTGGACCCATGGGATGTTCCCAATAATCATCTTTCAAGATATTTTACCTTGTATGTTTATTAAATCAGCATCTTTCCATAATATTATAGGTATACATAGATAGAAGGGAATTTTTCCCGTGAATAACTTTTATTAAATTATGGTAATAATGAGATTCATTAAATGAAAACAGGTCCCTACTGTGGAGAGACCCTACAATCAATATATGTCACAATTAATCAGTTCAAGCTATTGAAAAGTTGTTCTTTCATTTTAATAAGTACAAAAGTATAAAAAGTTACGTCCTACAATAAGTAATATACGAGAATCGATTCACGGATTAGAACTCATAAAAAATAAGCATAAAATCGATAATTCATTGCTTCAGCTAGCTTATTCGTTATCATTGTTTTTATCACTCATAAAATCCAAGAGGCGATTCTCATAGAATGCTGCAGTTAATTTCAAGGCAATTTGCTACAGAATTATAGTTCTGCATTAAAGGTATCATATATTTCTATATTTTACAACCATAATATTTTTCATTCTGTTGGGAAATTAATTATTTCTACGTCAGATATTTCAAATTGGAAACTCAACACTATAACAAAATGAACGTATTATCAAGAAATAAATTTCTTAATAAAGAAAACAAAGTACTAGAAGATACAAATACCGTAACTTAACAAATTATGAGATATTGAAAGCCTAGAATGGTTTTATTTTATTTTAGCAATTAAAATTGGTCAAGTTGAAAGAATTAATGATTTTGAAATTAATATTGATGCATGATCAATGAAGTAACTGAAGAATCAAATGTGCCTAAAGCTAAACTAATGCTAATATTTGAATCTATAATGCATATATTTGTATTTACAATTTTTACTTTTGGCATGAAATCCTAAACAATAGCAAAATTAGTGGCATCCCGACACATATTCATATATAGTTGTGGCCACATTTTCTTAGATCAGCAAATAATCAATCAATTGTATTAATCCTTTTTGTAAATAATTGTAGATTATATGCTTTTTGTAATCATGTCTACATTTTTAATGCTGGGCCATAACCAATACACCCTCACCAGATTATGTTCTTCAAACAATATTGTACAATTTGAGGTAATCTCCGATAAACTCTCGATTATGAGCTTCGAAAATCACTACCCGGAGGTTCGGAACCTACTTGAAACTGTGATAAAATTCATTTCATTCACGTTCAAAGCTGAACTACGATTACATGAAGGTATGATCGCATTTAAAATTTAATTCGTGTTTAATTCCAGGTTTAAACTAACATATAATATATATCTCAGTTTAAATCGAGTTTACACATAAATGGGCCTTGGGATCATAATGCACCATCTAGGCTACGTTAAACGCTAAAACATGATTACTGGTTGATATGGTCGCATACATTCTAATCTGTTACATTCCAGGTTTAAACCAGGTTTCAGGTGATTTACCTCCATTTAAACTGGGATGTTGCATATGGGTCTATACTTACGGCAGTATTAGGCCTAATGTACCATCCCAAGTTTGAATGGAGCCGGATCAGTTGGTAGCTTAAACTCTGAGGGCCGGCCATTTGCACAGTCAAAGCTTCAACTGAATTCAATCAGCTGGTGGCTTAAATTGAAAATGAACCACATTATAAAAAAGAGATTTGATATGGATTCAAGCCAGTTTAAATAAGATGAAATTTATTTTAAACTGTTACTGTGCAAATGGCCCTGAATGTAATACATTATAGTGAATACGACAATAGCTTTATTCAAACCTATAGTTTGACTGAAACCTGTGTTTAGCATAAAATGGTATTTAGCATAAATGCCTTATAGCATAATATACGTTCTTGAATCTTACATTTGAAACAGACATTGGTTAGTGTAACCAAACACAAAAAGCGATCATAGTAAACAAAAACTGAATCTAACAATCACAAACAACAAGTGTATGTTAACAATGTAGCACTAATTGTTTGGAAGTTAGTCAATGAAACAGATGTTTCTGCCAGTGACATTTCTATGTCAAGGTCATGGCAACGCCTCTACCTTATAGGAATTAGGATCACGTATGACCTTGAAGACGAGCCTAACCAAAACATTACCATCCCATCCGCCTATCTACACGGAACTCTTATTAATTATACAGCTATACTGGACAGTGGCTATTCCGGTACTCATTATGTCTAATATGACTAAAATGAAATATTTTTCAATTTATAAGATGTAGATGAATCATAATTATTGATCGACTTATGATCAGATTCATCTTACTATTGATTTGTATCTTCCATGAACAAGACTTTTATAAATTCAAACATTACTGTAAATATACTGTAATTACTGTCTTATAGTGTAGAGAGATGGAAACTAGACACAAAAATAAGTTTTACATTGAATTATTTCAACATTTTATTCATATTGTAACTAAAAAATTATATTATGTTGTGATATAACATTAGGCCTATGTAATAGAATCGGTTGAAATGGTGGAGGATTTTGAACATGTTAATTCCAGTATAGATGGTAGAAATGCATAGAAAAAGACTCAACACCTCTCGATAAGCATAGAATTCATGGGCAAAATTTCTTGAATATTTTTTGCAGAAAGCTATACTAGGTAAATAGCAAATCCGAATTGATACAGTACATTAATATTTATACTACAGTATTTAATGTAAAATTATTATATATCTGCTACAATTTGGTAAAATAGCTGGTAATGAGCTATTCACAGCTCATGTGAACTTGGTAGAAGAAATTTAATCTTTTCAAGTGAAAGTCATAGCGGATGTTTAATTAGAGGAATGTGATATTTTCCACTATGTTCAAGGATTACTTTATCATATATTTTCTTACAATATGCAGTGAGCAGTGGGTAGATACAATGTTATTGAGAAAAATATAAATTTGGAAACGTTTGGAGGAATTGGATAAATACAGCTCGTTCAAGATCAAAATGATTTAATATATTAGTCTCGGTAATTCTAATTGATAAATCAAGTTGCATTTTGAAATGTACCTATTATTTAATTTTGATTCTATAGTGATAAATTAAATTTTACACTTTTCCACTCCTGAATCTAGAATATTACCATGAATTTTTTCAGAAATTTATATTTTCTTTTCAGGAAAAAATGAGAAAACTTGTTTAATAGAGGAATTAATTGATAAAACTTCAGTGCAGTAAATGGACATGATCAAAAAATATTCTTGAAAGCAGGAAAGGAGTCTTGATTTACTGAATTTAAAAATTCTATATTTTTAATAATATCGTATTTTTTTACAACTGCTATACCTATAATATGATTGTGTGATTATGAGATATGTTGTAATTTTATTACAGTAGCTAGTACGTTTATAATATTGATGTGTTGTGGATGGTGAGCAATTCTTGATCAAAAATTCATTCATAAACATGATTGAAAATGAGAAGTTTGAGGAAACATTCAATTAATATAATAGTTATTCATTGTATATGGAATACCAATCAAGTGAATTTTTACGTGAATTTATTATGATTCTACTCAACAAGCAGGCAGAAGATGATAAAAGTTTATAACAATATTTTACTAGCTGAATCATTGAAAACATTTAAAATGCTGGAAAAATTGCAGGTAATTGATAAAAATGGATTTTATTTATTTTATAAGGCAATTATCATGATGTTCCTAGTTCAAAAAACAAAAATTAAAACAAACTTAGTACCAATTTCCAATATGATCAAATTTGATAAGAACAGAATAGTGATAAAGTTATCAGTATCATAATTATTAAGAAAGTTATGAATTTGAATAACAGGGAATAAAAAGAATAATTTTTTATGAAATTATTTATAAAATTTTTCTGATACAGATAATGATGGGCTGTTGATCAACCTGAGTAGACGCTACAAGCTCTGGAGTCCTGACATAATAATTTTGTAAGCAATGTTTCAAAAATAAATTGTAATTCAATTCTGCATTCTCTCAATTTTCAATTTAGTAGAAATTTTACAATATCATAACTATTCACTTCAGAACTTCATTATTTTTGCTTTTTGCTGATTTTTTATGGCGATCAATTGATTATCAAATAGGCTACCCCATATTTTCAAAAATTTAATTATAGAGAATATCACTCATCAAATCTAATTTCTTATCAATTCCATGCTTCATTAATTAATTATCATGTGTCATATTTAAACCATTATTATCATCCTTTATATTATAAAAAATATGAAAAATACTAATAAAAGCCCATTTTGCATTACTTTCATGCTTTGCAATAGAATATCATCCTTAAGACTTCCTTCATGCTTTGAGCAAGAATACCACCTTATTTTCAAGCCTCTTCAAGCCTCTCATTTTAATTCATCATACAAACACCTACTGCATAGATTCAATCATGCTTCTAGATAAATCATCAACAATCCAATCATTCAAGTCTACAGATGGAATTAAATTAATTAATTTTTGGATAAAAAAGTGAATTCGTATGGCTTTTGTTGGTGGGGAGTCCCTTGCGGGAAGGTCCCACCGCCTGAATATATAATTTAAGCCGTCAATGGGCCTTTTTTTCAAACAAAAAGTTTGAAAAATGAACAAAAAAAAGCTTAACTGAACAATGTTTTTCCTCAACTTTCCTTTTTCATTTAGTCAAATACCGATGCTTGAATAGCTTGCTATGCTACTAGAGCATGACTCGTAGAGTGATATAGGCCTAAATATGTGTTTCAATACCCCAACTTTGATGGGATGAAACTGCACATCACTTTACAATATTTAGTGCACTTGAAGATACCAAGTTAGTGAGAGTAGAAAAATTGAATGCTCAGATTACTTGAATCAACCTGACGTATATTAAGCAGCTAAGGTAAGGAATCCTAAATATTGATTAGAATCGCCTACCCCACACGAATACAGTACCTAAATCACAAGCAGCAATAACTTTACAGATAAATGTGGTGAAATTCAAATAAACTTTACACTGAAAACGATACTCGTACACTTTGAGAACGATATTGTTTAAATTTTGATAAACATATACAGTCAAGACTAAAATTCAATAATAACTAGTGTGTGGACACTTCTCATTGCCAGCTCTATTTCAAGATCATATTTAACCAAATTTACTCTTTAAAATTATAAGATAGTACCTACAGCACATGTGAATAGTTTAATTTATTTTCACTGTCAATCCCTATTTCATTCCATTCCATTTATTGTATAAATAAATACAGGTTTTTATTCATTTCTGCCCATTTCAGTCATGAAAACGTCACTGTTTATCCAACATCCATTCATGAATGGTAAAACGGAAGTTTATAGTTAGAAAATGTATTCTAAAACGCAGTTTGTGTACCGGTACACACTAAATATTACTATTTTTTAGTAGACTATTATTGATCACCTCAGACCAGAATATTTGAGCAGAACAGCTTAATTTTCCACCTACTAAACATAAACGGGGAAAAATTGTTGAAAAGTTTAGATGGAAGTTCCACAAAGTCAAGTTTACCCTAAAAATGACCATATTCGTCCAATTTATATATTATTATTAAATTTGTCATAATAAGATAACATTCCATAAGCGTTTGTCATATACAAAGATAACCTAAACTTTTGCATTTTGCTATACCTACTCCATAAAAATTTAGTAATAATATATTCCATTCCATTTTCTTTTGTCACATTCCATAATATGAATTCTGTCAAATATACAATTAATACAGGTTTTTATTAATTTCTACAGTGCTACTTGATATGTTTTCGTATGATAATTGATACTATTTTGAAGACAAAAGACGGTTTCTGCCCATTTGAACACAACCTTGTTGTTTTCCCATTGATTTTATTTTTTTTTTTAATTAAAGACAGTACTGTATTTATGAAAAAATCAGTATTTCTGAATAAAAAGTTCATTCCCCAAAGGATCTTTCAAATAGGAGAAAACCACTCAACAAGAATTGCCTACTATCCAATAAAACCTTCCTACAAAACAACCAAACCCCTTACATTCTCATACCAATTTTCTGCATTTTTTTCATTCTTCAATCAGGTATTGCTCACTACCTAATCAAGCCTACAAAACCCTCAACACCACCTAACATTCCCCCAAATTTTCAACTTTTCTTCCAGCAAAAGGAAGACATTGGAGGCGATACCAAACAAAATGGTGACAATGATGATGATGACGATGATGATGATGATGACGACGATGACGATGATGATGACGATTCCTGGAGAGGTGGACACCAATCAGCTGACGCTGCCAAAGTGAGTCAACGATACCATAGCTACAACTACAACAAGGGAAGGCCGTTGTGTCACTTCTACTTCAGCCATCCGTTCAGGGTGGGTGACGTGTACCATGGGACGTTGCCTCTGCCCATTAGTAGGGGTCAGCGAAGACCGAGACAGCTGGTGCCAAGGCCTATGTTGAGGAGTCTGCCGCCGACATCCAGGTGAGGTTAGGTTAAGTTTGGTTAGATCACAATAGGTTAGGTTTAGTTGCTTATTACTTGCACATATATCAGTTTGTATACCGCCGACGTCCAGGTGAGGTTAGGTCAGGTTAGACTAGGTTAGGTAAGGTTAGGTTGGGCTAGGTTAGGTTAGATTGAGTTGCTTATTGCTTGCACATAGATTATATTGTATAAAATCACCTCACTTGTATGGACTACTTTATTAAAACATATAGTACCCTTCTATTTAAAACATTTTAAACTGTAAAACATTTCAAACAACTAATTTCGGCCTACTTTGCAATTTCCTAAACTTGAAACTATAGTTGTTTGAAATGTCTTGAAGTTTAAAATGTTTTAAATAAAAGGGTACTTCATGTTTTTATACTGGTTTCTATAATTAGTTTGTATTTATGTATTTTATAAAACTAAATCATTGGAGGTTGAAATGGAGTCTTAATTTCACTTTCTCATGCTTCAATATAAACTTATATGTGTTGAGGTAATAGGGTTAGCTTGGGTAGACTTGGTTAGTTTTTGCTTGGATAAAGATTAGTTTGTATTTTTGTATTTCCTCCAACTTTATTTATTTTCTAGTTGAAATGGTTTCTAATTTTTGCTTCCTCATGCTCAACCTATGCATGGAGCTCAGTTAGGTTCAGTAGAATAATTATTGTTTATTGTTGCACATTAATTACATCAGTTTTTCTTGTATTTTCACCATCTTTACTCCATTTCCAGTTAGTTTATCTACTTTCTCTTCCTCTTCCTCTGGCTGCTACTTTTTAAAAGTATTTTATCAATTAAAATTTGTATTTTTATTGTCAAATAGATTAATTAATCAATTACTCACCTTTGAGGTGTTGTTCTTAGTTTCCTTAATCTCAAGATTCCCCTCCTCATCCTCCATTTTGTTTTTCCAAAATGTTCAGTAGAAAACCACAATATACCGCAATCTGCAATAAATAATAAAAATGTGTAACTCAGAAACTGTTTCATTCACTCGATAATAACTTTCGCAACACATGATGAACAATAAATTGAATATCATAAATATTCTTATTTTTATCATCAAATTATAATACACTTTCATAATTTGAGATTGAATAAGTATTATTTGCGGAGCAGGTAAAGGATAGTGCCATCTGCTTTGACTAATGATAGACAACGATAGCATAACCAATGTTAAACAAATTTTAGCATTATAACATTGATCTCTTTTCAATCTTCTCTCTCAACTTCAACCATCATCTCTCTCTCTCGAAGAAATTTGATATTTTTTTCTCTTTCATTCGCTATTTGAAAGTTTTTTTAATATTTTGTAAAATTAGTTTGTTTTCTTAATCTTATAATCTTTGTTGTACAGTGTTTTAGTTTCACTTAGAATTGTATTAGAGGGTTAAGTGTAAGAGAGGGCCGGCTGCGCCCTAACTTCGCCCTCCTAGCTTTTTAATAAAGGCAGCTTATCAATCAATCAATCAATCTCTCTTCAACCATTTAACATGGAGCTTTTCAATGTCCAAACAATTTTCAAAGGTACAATACAACATCTTCTAAAAGCAAGTGAAACCCAACTGTTTTTAGATCGCCCAAGAGTGAATTTCATGAATTCACTTTTCAGATTTCAAATTCTAATTTTTCAAATGACAAAAAGCAACCAAAGGTCTAGGCTTCTGAATGGTCATGAGAAGAGTGACTCAAAGGTCAATAAAAATACAAAATCCTCTTAAAATGAGAAAAAATAGTTTTACAAATGAATTCATGAATTAATTTCAGTAATAATTATTATAATTTTTCTACCAAGTAGAGCTTTTCAATGTTCATAAAAATGTCTCAAACGTCAATAAGATATACAAGATCCTCTCAAAAACATGTGAGAAACCAACGTTTAATAAATTAAAATTTCAGTGGTGATTTTTTGTAATTTTTCAGGTGGCACAGAGCAACTAAAGGGCTGGGAGCCGCCGAGCATCTACTACGAATTAAAGACAACAACACAAACAAACACAACAACACAAACTACTCAACAAGCAGCGGCAGCACTCAAAGCAACAACAACTACAACAACATTAACAACATCAAAATCATAAATCGACGGAAAATCAGTCATCACCACTATCATCATTACTATTACAGCCAGTACAATAATCATAATCATTTCAACAATTATCCGTTCCATCGATATGCGCCTTCGATTTTGAATCGACTTCAGGGGAATTTGAGCAAAGAGGAGAAGAAGGAGGGTAGTGGGAAGGAGAAGGAGAAGGAGAAGGAGGAGAAGAAGAAGGAGGATGTGAAGCAGGAGTCGCTGTTGTCGCATAGGAGTGGGGGAA
Source organism: Nilaparvata lugens (assembly GCF_014356525.2). NCBI lineage: Eukaryota > Metazoa > Arthropoda > Insecta > Hemiptera > Delphacidae > Nilaparvata > Nilaparvata lugens. Next base: position 6,247,264 of record NC_052510.1, on the reverse strand, counting down.
AAGGTAAGGAAGTGATTTTCTTGTTATTTATTGGATGTGTTCTGTATTATTTGAAAAAATCTTGGTTTTCTTTAAATGTGATTAATGTTTTATAAATTTTGGATTATTGAATATTTCTATGTTGATTTTATGAATCTTATTGAATATTTTTTCATGTCATTGAAGAGTAAATATTACTGATATAATACATTTATCAAATTAATACAAAAAATATCATGAAGTGCTCGTTTACAATATTGTTAGTTTTCATTTATGATATTGAAGTTGAAAATATGAGATATCCTTTAGTTACACAAAGCCTATAGGAAGTGAAAATAATGGACAGACTATTCAGAATATGTGTATGGTAAAACAGCAGTTAACTACAGTGTACGGTTCATAATTCTATAATATTATAAAGAAAAGGATTGGCTTATACATGTACGGAATAGGAAATACACGTCTGAACTGCTCAACTGATTAACTTGAAATGTTGCATGCATAAAGATTCTCAATTTACCAATGATGGTATGGGCCTATTTTCATTTAATAATCAATTGATTTTCGTTTGAATAATGAAACAAACTTATTTAATTTTGATACAATTAATGAAAATATTGGACTTCTTTTACATAGGTCGCTTCTTAGAGTCCAAACCTTATTCTTAAAGAAAGTAGATCATAGAAACTATTTAAATTGGGAATGGATGAACAAAGAATTCAGGAACAGTAAAAGCCCCAATCGATCTCATTTTTTTCAAATAACGTAAGAAATACAGTAGCCTACTCAATAAAATAGATAGCCTACTGTAAAATCTTCTTTTCGAAAAACATCAAGCACAAAAAACAACGAAATCGCTTTCTACAAATTCTTGACACATTTCGGGGACTTCAATCGACATACGACCTCTTTCCATACAGAACACAACAGTTTATCTAAATCCTTCAACAACGCCCACCAATTAGTCCCATAAACAATCTCAACATCCTTTCCAAAAAACCTGAACGCTAGCGACATCTTACGGCGAATGAAAGAAGCTCACACAGCCGGTAAACAAAACCGGGTGAACGAACGAACGTACTAAAGTATAGCTATAGGGTGTATAAATATAGTATTGTTTCAGCTACTATTTTGAAAGGGAAAAGCATAATTTACAAATTACGGTATGCTTCTGTTTTATACGCGAAACGGCATATTAAGCTGGAGAAACGTTCGGGCGCGTTTTCAATCCATGCTGTACGTCCTTATTTTCACTTGACACGCAAGTTGAGAAGTATCGATTCTGTTCACGGTTCTGTGTATGTACTCGGAGCAACTATTACTGTGGGTTGTTTCTCCATTTGGAAAAAATTGGCTGAAATAATTCGGTCATATTACTTGGGGGAGGGGCTGGGGGTTGTGCGTGAATGGAATAACCGACAAAGATGGAAGCAGTAGGTAAAGTAGGAAAAAAGGTATGTATAGTGAGGTCCACGTTATAATGACAGTGGAGAAAGATAGGAGAAAAACGTTGCCGATCCTCTGTATTGTCAATGCCTGATACAGGTTTATTGATGAAATATTAACGGTTCTTTCTCGTTTAAAATAATCAGTTTTATTTTATCGAGCAAGAAATTATATTTTTCAATAATTTCGTAATGAATTTTCATAACTAAGATGAAATATTTTGTTAATTAATTATTAATTCTACATTGTTAAGAAACGATCTGACAACAGAGCAAAGCGAGAAACAGATAGCGCTATCCGCTTTGTTGAATGATAGACAAGGATAGCAATACCATTGCTAATCAAACACTGCCATTATAACGTGGACCTCACCATCGGAGGGAAAAAAATGAGGGAGACAGAATATTCTGATGAAGAGAGGAAAAAGAAGAATGCAAGTGGGAGAGGTATGAGAAGGGAGAGGAGGAGGAGAAGGAAGAGAAGGAGGAGGAGAATGAGGAGGAGTTGGAGGAGGAGGAAGAGGAGGAGGAGGAGGAGGAGGAGGAGGAAGAGAAGGAGGAGGTGGAGGTGGACGAGAAGGAGGAGGAGTAGGTGGAGAATGAGGGGGAGCAGGAGGAGGAATGAGGAGGAGGAGGAGAAGGTAGCGGAGGGTGAGGAGGAGGAGGAGGAGGAGAAGAAGAAGAAGATGCAGGAAGAAGAAAAAAGAAGAAGACTGGAAAAGAAGAAGAGAAAAGAAAGGATGAAGGAGAAAAAGGGAAAGAAGAGTGGAAAGAACAAAAAGAAGTAGTACCGTGAGAGGAAGCTTATGAGAAGTAGAGGGAAAGTGAGATGAAGTAAGGTAAGAATACAAAAGAGGATGGAAGGGAAAAAGGAAAGGGAGAGGAGAAGTAGATGGGAAGGAGAAAAATAAAAATATAGAAACTAGAAAAAAATGAATACTGTACTTGGTGTATGGCTGGTTGCCTATGTTGCTCCTCAATCTACCCTCTGTTTAGTTTTTGTGATTGTTTAGATTCTGCAAGCGTTGAAAGGAGGTTCAACAACATAAATACCAAAATGTGCATATTGATTCATTCATAACAGATTATTCAAATCATACTCCTTGATCCGACCCAACCAAACTATTACATCAATCTTCTCTCATATTTTTTCATATATCCATAAAAATTATCTCACTTCCCAATAACTCTATCATCATAGGATCCATTTTTTCATCAGATCTTTAATTTGACAACACTTTCTTCAATCACATTTCAACTCCATCCATAAATCCAAAGTGGATTCTATTAAGTATTTTTATCATTATCTATTATTTTTACAAGAAAGCACTGATTGGGAGAGAAAAACTAAGGATACTCCTTCTACTATTTCTCACCCAAATTTAGAATTAACATTTTAAATGTCCGAAATAGGGTTATGATTTCACTCTTCTAAAATTTAGTACATTTTTACTCGAAAACAACAAAAACTGTAAATTTTCAATTTTGTCGGTTGAAAAACCGGATAAAACACAATTAAAAGAGGATAGAGATCCGATCATCAAAACAAGAAAATAGCCCCCTCCCACAAAAAATGAGGAAATAGAATCAAAACACAAACAAACCAAAACACGTGAAAAAAAGATCAAACGAAACACATTAGGGGGTAAGCTAGACGTTCAGGTTTAGACGGCTGTTGGACAAATAGTAAATTTTAATAATAGATCAAGAGGAAGTCTCTGAGCATGAACAATAATCGTAAACTGGCAGCGCTCGTAGCGGCAGTCGATGGAACTAGGACGCCAAACCGATTTGACACGGGAGTAGGGACCGATCCGTGATACCGGGCTGAACTTACAGCGCTCACTAGTTCTGAAAAACGAAAAATAAACGAACCGAATTCGCTACGGACGTGCTAAGTTGGTGTAAATTTGTTGCCAAATTAATGTTTACAAATAGAGTTTTCAACAAGTTACGGTGATTTAGTTTGGTAGTCTTTTACAAGCCAGTGTTGAATCTAATCTGTGTTGAAATTTGGTGGTTGTAACGTTGAAAATAATGGTTTCATGTTTTTCAAAAGGAAGTTTATAGTGTTGGATTTTATTTCAAAAGTTAAGAATCATGATATTGTCTTTTTCATAATATTGTGTTGAAATGGGAAGTTGATAGTGAATAATTTAATTTAAATAAGTCTGTGTGGTAGTTGTGGATTTGAATATTACGATTTTATGTTTTCCAAAAGTTCATGCAGTTTGATTAGTAAGTTGTCAGTGATGTTCTTCAAAATTCTTGAAGCCTGGTTGGAGAGGAATAGTTAGTAAAAATGTGATATCTTCAAGAAATATAGTGTCAATCAAGGAATATCAATAGTATGGATTAAAAGAGCTGAATTTCCTGTAAGTAAATTTGAGAATTTATCCATAGATTTCATTTTTTATTATTGCAGTATTGAAGGTTTATTGTTAAAAAAGGAATAATTTCAAAAAGATGGACAATAATTGATGCAATCAGCCAATCTAGTCTATATAGTTGATGCCAATGCAGATACATGTTCATACGTGCGATAGAATAATTTGAAAATAAAACCAATTATTCAATTCAGTTGTAAGCTCTATACTGAATCGGAGCTACTTGGAAATTGTATTATTACATCATTTGCAAATTATAAAAATATGCTACTACTTTACAAAGTGAAAAAAATAGAGAAGAGTAGAACTATAATGTTTCAAGAAAGTGGATGAATATATTCAAAACTCTTGTGTTATATGTTCAAAACACCTTCTATAGACATTGAGATCATAATAGACAAAATAATTCAGTTAGTGGCATATTCGGCTGATATTTATTATTTAAGCTCCAATTATAATCTATCATTTGAATTTCATTGTTATTGTTTTTCTCCATTCCAAATAGTTAGAGATTAAAGATGAAGATACCGTGGACAAATTATTATTAAACAGACAACTGAAGAGCAACTAATAAATAGGTAAAATGTATTCAGTATCACAACTGGAGAATCATGAATATTCTCTCTACAAGTAACAAAATAGCATACGTTTTGTACTCAAGTAGATTATTATATCACAATCATCCAACATAATATATAACCCCACAATAAATTTCGGAAATAGAACAATTTTGCAATCTCTTCTGCAAAAAGCCAACACTACGTTACGTGCTGAAAGTACAGTATAAAGTGAAGCTACAGATTAGAACAATACGTCTTCTAATTATTAAAACGTCATAAATTTTTGTTTACATAAAGCAAGGTAACACACGACTATCTCATTCAACTTAATTAATTTACAACGCTTTTGTTCATAACTTAGAGTAGATACAAATGCTCAATATGTAATCTGGCTTTTTAAAAATATCTGTTAGGCCCGCAATGCGATATCTCTTCACAGAAAAAGTTGTCTTCTCATCAAATACAATGCATAATGCTTTATAAATTACCATACATGAATGTGTCATTTTTATCTTCTTCTTCTTCTTCTTCTTATTCTTCTTCTTCTTCTTCTTCGATGGCCCTACAGCCCAAATCGAGTTCTGGCCTCCTCAATCCTGCCTCTCCAACCATCTCGATTCCTTGCCTCCACCCTCCAATTTCTCACATGAAGTACGAGTATATCTATTGCATCCTTTGAGACTCCATCCATCCATAATTTTTATAAGTCATTTTTATAGCTGTCATAAATTCATTTAGAAAGCTTTCCACAATAGTAAATTCAAGTCTTATAACAAATAACGCGGAGATTATCAATAGATGAAACCATAGAAACTTGCATGGAAGTATAAATAAGCTAATGTAGGTCCTATGAAAATACATAAAAATAACACAGATAAATAATCCTACTGAGTCACTGTCGATGTTGTAGAACAATTCCATAATGAAATTAAAACGCACATTTAAACCTTTATACCTAAATCTGCTTCCTTTACCCATAATATGGGATCGATGGCGTAAAAAACATAAAATATAACACACAAAACAAAAACATACATAAGGCCTGTTTAGCAAGACAGCATTTCTACAAATCATCACTCATATATTCACTAACACTGTAGTATGCCTTGCTTTTCAAGTTCTTGGATACAACTTTCTCGGACGCTCATAAATCCAACTGTTTCACTCCTGTAGGCACTGCCTATTGCAATGCCGAACTGTAGAATTTGACGATATATGTGTGTGTTTTATTTCATTACAGAGAATAATATTGGACAAGAACGATAAAATATGTACCGTATCTAAGAATAGGCTACTTTTCCAGCAAAGTTTCAATTCCAATTACAGCTTTCACTAGAATAGACCGCTAGAATTAGGTACCCCACTAACTCAACACCCTAATCCGTTTGCACTAAAGCTAAACTCACCTCAAACTGACAGTAATCCTCACATATAACACTATAATACTTCCATTCTCTCAATACTGACACTAGCGACTGTGTCTACCTGTGAGATTCACTGCAGTATTGGTTGAATGGAAAGAATGGATGTTATATATTGAGAAATGCTGACTGTTTCAAGTGAATCTGGTTTCAACTGTGAGCAATGTCTTAATCGATAGTGGCTGAATATTTTAATAGACAAGGAGGGAGGGAATAGGTTAGCGGTACCCTGCAACCCCCGGTGTGATCTGTTTTATAGCCACTAGGGAAAAAGACACCATTCCCTTCATGTTCTAGAGGTTATAGTGAAGTTGTGGTTCTCTTCTGGCTCAAAATTTTGCAAAATCACTCAAAAATTTCCAATTAATAGAGATTTGAGTGCAATATTTTTGTTTTTATTTAGGTTTTTAAGATCAAAATTTAAAATTTTTAGTTTAGTCATTAGTTTTGAAGTGAAAATTGGACTTTTCAGAGTGAAAAGTAAAAACATAACCTCATTCTTTTTTCGAAACTTATTCATCAAAATTTGGGAGAAAGGCAGTTTTGGACTATGCCTGTTGTCTTCTCTCAATCATATTATATTGCGATAATAATTATTTGTGATTTTCAATAAAATGGATGGAGGGAGTGAGGTCCTCGTCATAATGGCAGTGTTTGATTAGCAAAGATATTGCTATCCTTGTCTATCATTCAACAAAGCCGAAAGCGCTATCTCTCTCTCGCTTTGCTCTGTTGCCAGGTCGCCTTTTAACAATGTAGAATTCATAATTGATTAACAAAATACTTCATCTCAATTATGAAAATTCTTTATGAAATTATTGATAAAATATAATTTTTGCTTGATAAAATATAATTGATTATTTTTAACGAGAATGAACAGTTAATATTACATCAATAAACCTGTATCAGCTACCGTCTAAAGAAGGCATTGACAAGACAAAGGATCGGCAACATTTTTCTCCTATCTTTCTCCACTGCCATTATAACGTGGACCTCACTATAGAGATAAATGTATCGAGGTAAAAACACTTCACTCACATGGACTACTTTTTAACAAATTAATAAAAACAATATAAAAATATTTAATATAAAAGTACTCTTTATTTTTCAAGAACTTTTAAATACTTCAACAACTAGTTTCGACCCTAACTTAGATCATTTTCAAGTTGAAATGTCATTTAAAGTTTTTAAAAAATGAAGGGTACTTCAAGATTTTTATATTGTTTTTATTGATGTATTGAGGTGTAGAAATTGTATCACTCGTTGGAAAATATTGATGATTGTAAATTCATTAACTTACAGCTTCCTTCTGTTTATAATATTTCTGTGAAAACTTCATTTTATGACTGTTCTTGGGTGAATAAATTAAAATTGAGAATTTAAATCTTTTCGTATTCATATAATTTTTATTCTAATATTAATATTCAATAGCTTCTCTGATTGAGATAAGTTTGCGCTCTTATTGTTTACAAACGGTTCTAGATTTTATAAAGTGAGGCCCGGTTGCACAAACGTCGGTTATATTTTAACCGTGATTAATTCCACAAGAACCAATCAGAGAAGCTGCCTTTGAAATGAAATGAAATTCATTGATTCCTTTTCACAAAAGCATAGCAAATTACAATTAATTTTTTTTTTAAATAGGAACTAAGTTGACCACACTAACCAGTATTTGTGGTCAACTTACAGAAAAAATAAAATAATCAACATTACCAAAAAAATTACAAAAATGGTGAAAACTTGATTTCAAATGATACAAAATAAAATCCATTGATTTTTGAGTCCAGCATTAATTAAAAATCTCTTGCACTTCATGACGTCGTCTGCAAACAAAAGTGAACAAGCCGTCTTTTCAAAAAAACCTCCTCTGATTGATTCTCTTGGAATTGATCACGATTAAAATTTAACCGGCTTTTGTGCAAGCTGTCTTTTCAAAAAAGCCTTCTCTGATTGGTGCTCATGAAATAAATCACGGTTGAAATTCAACCGGCTTTTGTGCAACGGCTATGAGTTTCAATCAAATCAAGCAGTTTGAAGTATATATTTTGAAAATATTCTATAATATTTTTTTAATTGAGCATCCAATATAATGAAACTGGGGAATGGAATTTGCATTCACAAACGTAATATTCTTTCAGCAATACATTAAAAAGTTAATAGGAACAACTACATGCTTTATCTTGATCTAAATCATTAATCAAACCTCTTTAGACGTTATTAAGATCTTGGACAAGATTCGTTTTTTCAAACCATCTCAGTTCAATGATACTTGAAATTAATGATTCGTGAAGATTTCAAGAGAAATTCAATCCGTTGAGAACTGTTCCATTTCAGTTCTGCTGCGGTTATTTTAAACCTCTAGTTTTTTTCACAAGTACAGTAATGAGATCCTGTGTAATTGTATATTTGCTGACAACGGAAGCAAAACGAAAGTATGAATGTTTCTTATTTAACTTACAGTAATCGAGAGAAAAATCTCTCGGATTAATGAGAAATTTCTAAAAAAATCAATCTCCAATTCAGCAGAAATCTATACGTTTGGTGAGAGTCATGAGCAATCAGCAAAATATTAGTGAATTTTGAGTTTTATGGAATGAATGATGATTTATTTAATTAATGAATTGGAATCTGTCAAACTAATGGTTTCTGTAATTTAGCATATTTTAAGGATAATTTAACGAGAAGTCTTGAATTGACTTCAAATGATTTGCTACAATGATATAAAATACAATATACAGTCTGGTTATCCTCAATTATTATAGAACATTGATACAAAACTTAAAAGTTTTGAAGCTTTATGCTTCATCATCATCATCATCATCATCATCATCATCATCATCAGTTGTTGTAGTTTACTATAGTGAGGTCCACGTTATAATGGCAGTATTTGATTAACATTGGTGTTGCTATCCTTGTCTTTCATTCGACAAAGAAGATAGCGCTATCTTTTTCTAGCTTCACAACATTTTGTCAGATCGTTTTTTAACAAAGTAATGTGACATTAATTAAACGAAAAACTGTTGAAAATTTATTATTTAATCAATGAAATTTTTTTACGGATAAAATATAATTGACTATTTCAAACAAGAATGAACAGATAATATTACATAAGATATACCGGTATCAGCTATTCTGTATAAAATGCAGTGGCAAGGCAGAGAATCGGCAAGTCTGTCCCCCTGTTTTTCTTCACTGCCATTATAACGTGGACCTCACCATGCATTGAACATTGAAACTTAAATTTTGTGGCAATAAAGCTATTAAATATATTATTTTATGACACAAAATTCGAGTCAAAGCTGAAGGCATCTTCATCAGTTGTAGGCTATTATATTACTCGAGCATTGAAACTTTAATTTTGGGCCAACAAAACTATTCAAGTAGGAAAAAAACTTACTGGTCTTTTATTCCATTATTCAACAACTCTACAACATCTTTGTTAACAGTGTTCAATTTGCTATACAGATTATAATGAAGTGTATAATTTAATAAGATAATATTGGCTTCATTTTACCATTTTTATGTTGATAGCTAGCTCTTTATGCTATTTTCTATTGTAATGGAATGAGCTTTTTTAATCTGATTAATTTTTTTCAGCTATCAACTGTACAAGCCTAGAAGATGTACTTTGGACTATAAGAGACGCCTGGCCCCCGCCTAGAAGTCTATCTGCCGATAGGTAATTTTTCAAATTTATTAATATTCAAATGAATTAGAAATTTATTAATATTCAACTGAACATAGTATATTTCAATCTTTTCAGCGATAATGGACTTCAAATAATATTGCATCCAATATCCAATACAGTACTTCCTATAATTCTTCAATTATAGATACAGTTTATCAATATATTTCCTAAATTCTGAGTCATCAGTTCAAACTGAAACAGTCTCATTTTTAATAATAAATTTGACTTCTATTCACTTTCAATTTAAAATTATAATCTAATCTAAAAAAGGAGTTCATCTAAAAATATAATATTACAATATAGTACCATTGAGAAAATATAGCATGAAGATAGATATTGCCGTGCTACCAATTTCTCCTAAATCGGTTGGATAGCTATTTTTCACCTATTAACCTAAGGAAAGTTATCGGCTCCAACGTAATAGATTCTTGATAAACTATGAATGGATCTATCGCCTATGAATGAGAAATCCAGTTTTCAGAGCAAACCAACTTATAATCTTCAGAAGAATTTTGGCAATATATTACACAAATCCACAAAGAACAATACTTTACACACTTAAGCATCTAAAATCATTACGAGCTAAATACTTATCCACTTATGTAGTTGAAAAAACAATGGCTATAGGCTTGTAAACACAAGAAATAATCATAGACAAAAATAGAACACTATAAACTGTTCAAAACTCAATTTAGAACATTAAAATTTCACTTAAACAGAAAAATATTCAGAGAGAGCAAAATTAGAACACACACAGCCAGCCATCATTTTTAGAGAAGAAGCAAGCCTCCTAGCAAAAAGCATAAGACACCTCAAACCAGTGACGACTTCACGGACACGTCACCAAAGAATTATAAATTACAAGTTTATAATTCACATTTTACATTTGTTCTCAATAAAACTTTATTTTGAAACTGTTATTTTAAATTTATATATCCTCTCTATTTAAATAATCCATTTATCTGTTAATTCTGTCAACTCAGCCTCGGTGACACCATGGAACATGCAACACAATCATTTACAATAAATTCTCAGTCAAAAAGTTATCCGTATATCGATTACTCTGATATTTACTATAAAGTTTTATAGATCTCGAATTGAAGATTCGATTCCAATCGAGAAAAAAATGTAATATTACAATATCAGATTTACACCTTGTATATATATTAGCTAGCATAAGATAGCATATGTTATCTTTTCTAGATATTACCAAAGTCCAGTCAATATAGACATGAAGAGGAGGTGTGCTTGCAATTTATATTGTAGTTCTGATTTTTCAATATATCATTTGGATACATAAGAGAAGTCCAGAACTAATTTCTTCATGCAAAATTTCCTTGTGCTAGATACAGAATGTCCCAAAAACCTTGTATTTTCGGTTCATTTTCCAGTTTTCAGCTATTTCTGCCAAATCCAGTCATCGGACAGAAAAAATTGCTCTCGTCTTTTTTTAGATCATAAATAAAATGAGATAATTTGAAACTCTCTATCTCCAATGAGTACTAAGTTATGATTTTTCGAAAATGAGTAGAATTTAAAGAAAAAATCAATTCTGATGAATTTTAGTTTTTGATAAACAATATCTTCCGATTTTTACCATTTAGATGTATTATTCAAAATCCCTCTGGCCGTATTTTTGTGTTAACTCAAGCCGATAGTCCTAGTAGATCTTTTTATGAAGCTATGTGATGCTGGTAATCTCTCATACTGTACCCTTCTTACACTCTCACCCCAACAAAACAGTCATAATCGACAGTAATCGTCTTGAGTTGAAAAAAAAACAGCTTGAAATTTGGAACATAAACGACTTATACCATGGGATATCTCTTTTTCTCTATGATATTACTTTATGTTCTAATAAAAGTCACAGATAAGTCATGTTGTTCCAATCATTCATAGTTGAGAATGATATTGTATGTATCAATGTTTGAATAAATAATAAATGAAACCAAGAAAACATTGCATCAATCTAACGCAATCCACTAAAGAGTACAGCTTGTTGAGGTAGGACTCATCATACTATGGATGCAAAGTGACTGGTTGATAGTTGGCTTAAATGGGCCAGCGTAGGGGTTTATCATTGAGGTCGGAACAGGCAGTTCCAATTAGGCCTAATTGCCTCTCAACTGCTACAGATCTATGCTGCATTTATTGTGATATCATCATTCTCACATCGTATATTCGTAATAATAGCGGAGAATTTGTTGAGTAGGATTGCTTATTTTGAGGAATATTGTGGAGTGGCGTAAGAGTGCAGGAATAGATTAATATTGTACTTTTGATTGGATAACTACAGGATAAATTTTTAGTTTATTTAAGGTATCAAATATGAGATCACTATATATATATATATATATTATATATATATATATATTATATATATATATATATATTATATATATATATATATATATATATATAGTACTCTTTCGTGGATTGTGTTAGATTTGAACACTGTCTATGACTTCTTATCTATAAAATAAACTAAAATACTGGTTGAAAAAACCATTGCGCGTCTTAAACCATTGGGACAAGGATAGCAGCACCAATGATATCAAATACTGCCATTATAACGTGGACCTCACTATAGCACCAACACTTACAGGTGAATGAAATCTACAAGCTGGATGAAATTGATTCACAAATGTCTGTTAACAGTGAATTGTCACTAGAAGACGACAAATAATAATTTCCAATTTTATGTATTATCTGTTTAATGATCTGTTTTTATCATCTATCTGTCATCTTATGTAATCTATCATCTATAAATCTGTTTTGATGTTATCTACCGAATGAATGTTTAATAGTGATATTTAACTAAACAATGGTGAATAAATTTCAATTTAGTGTTTCTGTTACAGCGAATCAATGTGCAGTTCGAACTTGCCAGACATGGGAAGCGGCAACTACCTACTGAAAGGAGGCCTAGTATTGAGCAACGGCACTCCGGGACAACACTCGAACCTCCCGCACCGACGCTTCTCGGTGCCCGAAACTGTGATGCGCAAGTTCACACTTTCCCGCGAACGCTCCTCGGAGTCCTGCGGTGACAGCGAGGTTGCCACCATGCCGACACCATCAGTGTCATCCACAGGGTTGCCAACTGACCGCAGTGGGCCACTTCTGAAAGGTTCCGGCCCACACCCCAGCCGTCAGCGCAGAAAAAAACACGTCACAACCGTCAGCAAGGCTTGTCAGACAAGTCCGCCCCACTCCCACCTTGACGAGGTCCGGTCACAAAGTGTGGATCCGCACTCCCACCTTGACAAAGTCCGGTCACAAAGTGTGGATCCGCACTCCCACCTTGACGGAGTCCGGCCTCAAAGTGTGGATCCGCACACCCACCTTGACGAAGTCCCGACAAATGGAATCATAGACAACACGTTACCAATTAGTACAAACATAGATTTAAAACAATGGGAGCAAGTGAGTCACCACGACTCCAACGAAGATAACTCTACCAAAGAGGTGGAAACTAGTCCTGAGTTTTTCCTGGATACTGCTCGGGAGAGTAAAATGATCAGCGAGATCACTTTGCCAGGTGAGGTTGTGTCGGAGGATAGGAGACAGTCTTCCATGGATGTCAGTTGTCTTGAGGATGGAAGCAATAAGTTAGATGACAATAGTGAGGAAACGAGACTGTTGTTGCAAAAGTTGACCCAAGAAGATAATTGAGAAAAGTTTATGCAGACACGAGGTCAAAATCGTTTGCTGACGGGGAATTGGGTAGTGATAGTTGTAAGGAGGTGAGAGAAACCTCTGGAAAACGGTTGATAAAATCAGCTAAGGGAAGGTTTGTGTTGGAAAAAGACGGTGGGATTAGTAAAGGAAACTCACAGGAGACGGGTAGTGAAAACAATCACGAAACACCACCTCAAGGAGTGGGAGGTGAAGCTGAGACAAACAACAATGACACAGAAATGGATTCTGCCATTCTTGAGGATGACACCCCAAGTCCCCCACCCCAAGCCAACGCGGCACCGACGAATTCTCATCAGAACCATCATCACCACCATCATCATAAGAGGAATAGTGGTGATAGTGGTAGTAGTAACAACAATAACAATTATAAAAGTAACGGTTCCCCACCGAAATCCGGGCAGAGTAGTGAGAGTGCCGATTGCTACATAACAGACTGTGATATTTGTACAGCAGAGGGAAGAAAGTGTTGTAGTTTGGACGATTCAAGTGAGGTGTGCAGTTTCACAAGTCCCGACATTGTCATGACCACAAACGAACTGAAAACCACGTCAGACTTCACCTCGACATCTGTCACATTGTGTCAAACTGTGTCAGACAGGTCGAGTTCTACTCAGGATTCTACACTAAGCATAACATCGATCACACCTGAGAGTTATTCGACTAGTGAGAATGGAAAGAAGAAAAAGAATGGAGAAGCTTCCCCTACAAATATGGGGTTAGTGATCACTTCAGAGACTGCAATAATCGATCCTGTGGATACTAGGCAGACTGCTAAGAACTCCCCGTTCCATCTGTCGGACTCCAGCCAAAGTGACAACCAGAGCAGTGCATCTAATGCTGGGATACCTCTGGTGCTCACATCTGAGTGTGTATTGATTGATCCTGTCGAGCAAGATGTTACCAAAAAGATGCATTGTGTCTTGGAGATGATGGAGACTGACGAGAGTACACTAACTGATACGACCCAGGTTGAAAATGAGGGGAAATTCGAGGTACCAGATGCCGGGGAAATTTTTGAGGACAGAAGTGTAGACCACAGACAATCCACAGGTAGCATTGTGAATACTCCAGTGAGGCGTGACATGTATAGCAGGAGTATGTCTTGTGGGGAGCTGCCTGCTAACTATGAGGCACAGTCTGGGGATGAAAATGATGAGGGAGATCTCCTGAAGGAGTTGGGCTTCAAAGAGGATCCCAAAAGCGGGAGGACCAGTGTGTCGTTTTTGGAGCTGTGTGGGAGCAGCAGAAGGGACCCCACCTATGAGGAGACATGTAGGAGGAAAGTGAACAACATGTTTTATGGGAACAGAACATATGAGGTTATGACTAGTACCAGTGATATTAATTTGGGTAAGAAGAATCTGATGGGTAATGTGATGAGTACAACTGGTGACAACTTGAAAATGTTGCCCAGGTTGCCTTTAAGTGATAGACAGAGTGTGGAGGTGGGGGTCGGCTTGTCAAGGGAGAACAGTGATGAGAAAAACGATGCAACCCAACAACATGAGGTGGTCTGTGATGGTACCTGTAAGGATAAACAAGAGGATGAAACAATTTGCGGGAATGTGATAATGCTACGTCTTCCATTGCATCAGACCGAGGATGGCAAGGTTTTGTCGAGTCTGGAGGGACCTGAGATTGAGAACTTTGGATCAGATTTGATCATACCGCGCTACTCTGCCAAACCTAGGACGTCGTCTATGGTTGTCAACACGTCATCAGCTGATTATTCGAGTGACAGTGAGTTGAGTATGGCTGATAGCCTGGAGGAGGCGCCTCAATCTCAAGAAGAAACTTGTCTGTCTTCCAGTGGTGACCAACAAGGTGATGGAACCAACCGGAGTGCAAAAAACAGACACGATGA
Source organism: Nilaparvata lugens (assembly GCF_014356525.2). NCBI lineage: Eukaryota > Metazoa > Arthropoda > Insecta > Hemiptera > Delphacidae > Nilaparvata > Nilaparvata lugens. Next base: position 6,232,218 of record NC_052510.1, on the reverse strand, counting down.
GAGGTTGGTTAGAGGTCATGTGATATCCTTACTACCAGAAAACAACACAAAACTAGTAAGACAACGCACAACTGAAGCCTATGCATACTTTGTGACATTGTCAGGAGAGATGAGTGAAATCCGGACGGAATCCATCCCAGAAAATTTGAAGAAAAAATTGATGGAGAGAGATAGTGAGATTAAAAAACATTCTGAACACCACACAACAAAGCGAGAGAAACGATATGAATCAATATTTAAAAGACCGATAGTTAGGAGGACACCTAAACTTTCAAAACTATCCAAAAGTGAGTACCATGAAAGTTTCTACAAACCTGATCTCTATACTAATAGGAGAGCATACAGTTTAACATCAGAGGACAGTGAGGATATATCAGTTGAGTGTAAATCCACACAATGGGAAGAAAACCCTGTCAGTCAGGTGAAAAACTTACAACCCAATGAGGATGAAATCCTGGAGAAAACTAAGGAGAGCAAGTGGTTGAAATGTAAACAACTGATCAAATCAACACCTGAGTTAGATAAGATTGTTTCAGAAGTGATACTGTCAACTTTGTTACAAGATATGAAAAATGACGAGCAGGATGAAGAGATTAAAGATATTCTACTGGAAGCTTTGAGAGAAAATGAAGAACTGGCAAAGTTGGAGTTCAATGAGGAACAAGTGGTTCCTTCAAAGGAAGAGGGAGAGGGTGTAAGTGATGAAGAAGAGCTAGTAATAGAGGCCGGTAAATTCAAGTGTATAAGTGTACAAACCAACGAATCGGCCCTACATAGTATACTGACTTGTTCGTACGAAGCATGTGATATTTGTAACGAGATACATTTGAAAAACATGAAAGATAAACGAGATGTGGCTGTGGGAGTGGAAAGGAAGGGTAGTAAAGAACAGAAAACTAATAAACAGAGGAAGATAAAGGAGAGCAACGTGCAGAAGAGTGATGTGAGGATAAAGATGCCGAATATTTCCTCACATCATCAGAGATGTTTCATATCGGGGGAGACGAATCTGTTGGAACAGATGGGGGCTAAAAATCAAAAGGAAGAACCCAAGAAGATGGAACAACAAAAAGATGTTAGGACACCTGCAACCTCTCCTAGTGGTAGACCTGGATTGAATATCAATTATAGGCCATCTTCAAGAAACTCCTTACCACCTAGTAAGCCTCAGGTTAGATTAAAACTGCCGATATCTAGGAGGGGAGGTAATTTGAGCAGTAGGTTCCACCAGCGTTTCGAAGCTATCCCAGAGGAGAGGAGTGGTTCTCTGGAGTCGGGAGAAGAAATGAAATCTCCCAAAGATTCCCAACCCAGAAGAGCTTCAGCTCCAGCTGTTTCAGACATCCTGCTGTTGAATGCTGGAGAGGGAAGTGATAGAAAAACCCTGCTGGCCCCAGAGTTGGACAGTTTGGGCAGTTCTAGTAGCAGCGGAAACGGGCGTGAAACGATACTGATAGAACGCGGGAAACGGGGCAGTATTTCAAATTGAGCGCGGGTTTGGGTGAGGTGGACGTCAATGGGAGGCGGCACACTATACATGCCGGGGGCGGTGATCGGTCCGGGAAAACCACCCCCACCGAAAAATCTCGTCGACACACCGTTCACGGCACGATAGGGTTGAGTTCTACGGGGAAGATTAACCTCAACGTAGGATCTATAATGAAGGGGAGACTGATTGGGAAACGGGGCAACGTGATGATTGGCAGATTTCATCCGGTGAGTCCGTCTTCCGAGGAGACTCAGGTGGAAAAGGATGAAAAATTGTTGTTCGGAAAGATTGAGAGGGTGGCAAGAGAGAGACACAAGGGGAGGGATGCTCTGGCCACCACCCCTCGAGGAGGAAGTGAACACAGTGAGGAGGAGTTGTTAACCCTATCGAAAGGGTGGATCAACTTCTATCTGCTGAGAGAGAGCATGGATATTGGGGGAGAGGAGTTTGTCAGTGATGGAGAGATGTCTGGTGAGTTTTGTTTAATTAATATTATTGAATACCGTACTAGATAATGGAATATTTATATTTTGTTTATCAAGTACTTGGATTATTAATAAAATTCAACATCCATAGATTATCATCCATCAACAGAATTGTATCATTTGTACTGCTGTTATAAGATTAAAAAATGTACTTCTTATTTTTAGAACTGGTGGCTGCAGCTCAAGGCTTCTTTTCCAGTCATTCCAAAAACTATTGAATTTCAATGATTATTTCTATTTGTGAAAATATTCCTTGTATTTGGCAATAAATTCATTATTCATTCATTTAAAAAATGGTTAAATCTGATGAATTGATAAAGTTTGACAAATGGATAAGATTGAATTTCAATGAAACTGAAATAACATAATAGTTGAGTTGATTTTCATAAGCACTTGATCATATTTTATGAAGACGATTTGATTTTGAAACTTATTCAATTCAATTTTTCAACACTAATGATCAAACATTAGAGTGTAGTGAATTTAATAATTAATTATTGATGAAGCAGAAGAGAAATTGAAAATGATAATTCAAAAGAATTTGAATTTTGTGAATATCTGAAAAATATTTTACTAGGGCAATTTCTCCATGTTTTATTGACACTATCCTAATAATTGGAAATCCAATGTAATTTTCAAAAATCACATTATTCAAATTCCTTTTCAAAATTTTATGAATGACTTGTAATGAGATTCACGTTGTTGAATCAGTTGAAATGATAAGACTAAAGTGTTGCAGATTCTCTGCGTTGCCACAGATTTTTCTACTGGATAGCTGAGTATCAAGATATTCTGGTTTATCTGATCAAATCTATCTCAAATATATTCTATTTGCCAAGAAAACATATTTTCTCACGATATAATAATAGATTTTCTTGATAATTGAGATGGAATATTTTGGTAGTTCATATCCAAAAAAATATCCTCCCCCTTAACCTCCGTAAACAAAGCCGTAGTGCATTCGTGTGATGTCAGTACAGGTAGGGCTCCTACACCAATAAAAATTCGTTTATTTCAGCTGATCACCAATAAAAATTCGTTGATTTCAGCTGATCTATATCAGCTAGTGTTTTTATTGGTGTAGGAGCCCTACCTGTGCTGAAGTCACACGAATGTACTATGGCTTTGTTTACGGAGGTAGTGCCTTAACTCTCTACCATGGTTGGGAAAACCCTGGTGACTAAAATGCACAGTGACTTCAAACTCTTTCGATTCTCCAATTAAGATACTCCAAAACTGAAAATCCAAATTTGAATTTGGGAGAAGCCTGGTGACCAAAATGCACAGTGACTTCAATTTATTGATTTTACAATTTTATTAGGATATTTAAAGATAATCGTAAATGTTTGCAGGTTCGGGTTCGGAAGACCCCCTAGGTGACTCGGACCAATGCACAGTGCGGAAAAACGTGACTATGGTGGGGGCAGAGGGGGACCCTGACGAACCCCCCCACATCCGACACTACTCGATGCAAATCCAGGCCACCGAGGAGCAGGAGCCGCAGGGAGCGTCTCAGTTCCTCTCGGTCTCAGTGCCTCCTCACGCGGTGTCACAGACCACATCTATCTCACCCCTACATCTGCCCCCATCCGCGCGGTCGGACCGACTCCCCAACATCGCCAGTCCAACCGTTTCAACAACATCTGACCCCTACACGCAGGGGTCTGCCAACTCGCAAACAGGTATTCACTTCAAGCTCTACTATAATTTCAATTATTTCTGAAAAACTTTCTTGATTTTACTATGCACTTATCTTTTGAAACAAGAATGTTTCTAGCATGTTGAAAATAACATGTTTTCTGCACGTTTTCTCACTTCGTCTTTTATTTTTAAAATAAATTTTTAAAATAAATAATTTCTGTACATCTATATTTTCTTTATCACGTACTTGATTATTGATAAAATTCAACATCCATAGACTAGTATTTCTGTGAACAGTAGACCTCACACAGTATTCTCATCCACAAGTACATGATTGAAACTATAGACCTTATGGAAATACAACAATAGACTGGCTTCTCCACACATCTGTGTAATCACTTGTCAGCTGATTTATGATGAATAATTAATTATAGAATAGAATAGAATCTTTATTACAGCAATATCTGAGGTCATCAGATACAATACAAGTGTCAAATATATACAACATGATACAAAATAAAAATATATTACATCAGTAAGTTACACTATCAGTACCCTATGATAATATGTCACCTGATTTTCAACTTATAACCGAATATTCCTAGCTAATGTATAAAAGTCTTCAATCTTGTTTAAAGGGTTAGCTGCTAAGAAACGTTTCATATGAATTTTAAAAGTTCCATTCTCCATATTTCAGGATCTTCAGGAAGTGAATTATATAGTTTGATTTTTACTCCAATATTGGCGTATAAAGGAGGCTCCTTTTTCCTTTTATATTATTCTTGAAATGCAAAATTTCCAAAAACCTTGTATATACGTCGACGCGCAATTAAAAAAGGAACAGACCTGTCAAATTTCATGAAAATCTATTACCGCGTTTCGCCGTAAATGCGCAACATATAAATATATAAACATTTAAACATTCAAATATTTAAACATTTAAACATTAAGAGAAATGCCAAACCGTCGACTTGAATCTTAGACCTCACTTCTCTCGGTCAAAAATGCATAACATTTATCAAATGTATCAATGTATCGAATGTATCAAATTTATTAAATCTATCAAATGTATCCTAATGTGTGCATACAGGCGGCAGTCTACCGTTGCTTCAATGCGGCGACGCTAAACGACCAATTCTGAAGCGCACATCCAAGGTGAGAACATCAACTTCGACCACTAGACAGTTTGTGACCAATGGGGGTGTGAGTGGAGGAGGTGCTGGCAACAAAGAGGGCAAGTTCTTCCCTTCGTCGCCCACCCAGACAGAGTCACGTGTCGAGTATCTACAGTTTCCTCTCAGTACGATGGACAATCGTTCACGTGAGTAGATTTCAATATTATACATTTCAATTATTTGATGTAGATGTAGTTCAATAATCTATTTATAATTTTTATCCATTTAAATTTCAAGTTTATGATCCTTAAAAGCAAGAGGGAGAAAAGGAGCAGTAAGAAGAGAACAAGAGAAGAAAAACAAGATCAAGATGAAGAAGAGGGAATTATGGATAGAAAGTTAGCAGAGGTTGAGAGGGAAGGAAGAGAAGAAGATGCCGAGAGTAAGAGAAGAATAATAATTACAGAAGCAGATAAAAAATATGTAAAGCAGTAAAGAGGAGTGACTGATGCTCAACCGATACCAACCCTCAACACCCATTTTATAAAACCAAAAAATTATTATTACTAAACGAAAATCCGAATTAAATGCTGTAATTCACCCGAAGACTTCTGCTACTGCAAATATTGACAACAGGGTAAACAGCTACGTGGAAATTCGATGAGCGCAACTATTCAAAAATTATTTGTCAGCCTGGGAATCGAACCCAGTACCTCCTAATTGCCGGTCAGGAATGCTTTCCCGGGGTGACAAATAATTTTTGAATAGTAGCGCTCATCGAATTTCCATCTAGCTGTTTACCCTGTTGTCAATATTTGCAGTAGCAGAAGTCTTCGGGGTGAATTACAGCATTTAATTTGGATTTTCTTTTATTAATAATTAATTCATTAGCATTTGAATAATTGTAATACCTCAGTAATTTCCATCTGAAAACCAGAAAAGTGTAGGCTACATCTATTTATTTTCTTTTAAGAAGAGGAAATAAACATAACTCTTGACATTTTGACAGAACTACTTGAAACTATCAACTGAAAACATTTTACGGCGGTGAATTTGGATAAAATAAGTGGTGCTTTTCCACAGCAAGTGGCTACTCACTAATCACAGTAACCTTCTAATTTCTACATAAATTTTTAAACTTTCAAATCAAAATTACAGTACCATACCTAGCCTGTATATATATAAATTCAATTCAATTCTTTATTGCCAAAAATTAACATTGTGACAAATCAAAGGTTAATAAATCAAACACTTATCACAAGAAAATAAAATAAAATTAACTATCCAGAACTAAAAAATTAAAAATCGTTTCACATTAACCTTCCGGCAGTTGCGCAGTTGTAAAAAGTACAACAGTGTCAGTTTTTACTGCACAAAACTATTGAATGGGGTGGTGTCAGTGAATGAGTCACCTATGCATTTCAAAACTTTCCCTCCATCACTCCACTGAGTTGCAGTATCAACCGAGCAATGGTTCAGTCTTTAGGTGCCATTTAGTCGTGACAGTGCATGAGTCGCACTGTGAATAAGATAGGGAAAGACTGTATACAGGGACTGTAAACGAACCCATAACACAGAATTGATGGCTTCGCTTGATGTACCTTATTGGGCTATGAAATGGTAATCATCCAAATTTTCATAGGCGAAAAATAATTTAAGAAGATGGAAAAAGTTATTATACGATTAATTAATATGTTTTGACAGTAAACAGAGTACATAACACTTGGAAAATTGGATGTTGTAAAAATACAACAGGCGACTGCTCGTGTGATTGAGTAGGGCGCGACTACCGGAAGGTTGAAATTAAAATTAATATATAAAATTGTTCATTAATTACAGTGATGATTATATTAGCCTAATGATCCTTACTACAGTTTCTTCGATATTTCTTCTGAATAACTTTTTCCCTAAAATTTATATTTTTTGACAGCAAGCGGCGACTCGCTGATAACAGCCAGCTGTGACACAGAAAGTGACTCGATGTCGGAAAGCCCAGTGTTGCCATCCATCAGGTGGCCTGTGAGGCAGGTGCACCAGCGCAACAGGTACCACACCCAGGTGCACAGGTACCAACGTACCGAGACGAAAAGCGCCTGTCAGCTACAGCCTGCCAACGCCATTGGCTCTCAAAATGGTAAAAGGATCTCATCTTCCCAAAATTATTCCAACAATCAATCATTAACTCAATCAATTGAGTTATTGAATGAGGTGGTGGAATAGAAGTATAGTACCCTTTTTTGAAATTAATAAAATAATAGATTAAAAATACTATTAGTTCTGTGAACAGTAGACCTCGCGCGCAGTTGTAAACCACAGTCTCCTCTAATACTGTCCATCAGAGTCAATTCTGTCCTGTCTAGATATCGGCGAGATATCGGCGGTGTCGGCGAGATATCGGTGTATAAACGACTAATGGCTGTTTGGGTTGTTGTATCGACAATACTAATAATTTGCTATGCTACTATCATCAAAAGTTTACCCAGTTGAAAGCAGAGAAGAGTCGGGAGAAATGCTACTTCAAGTTATCAATTGCATGCCTCACTGCATGCAATTAATAGTCGTCCACACAACAGCTGTTTTTTTTCATCAAGTTACATTGAGATATTGAATTGCATGCGTCAATGCATGCAATTTATAATTCACTCGACAGCTGATTTATGATGAATTATTCTATAGTCTGATTTTTACTCTAATATTGGCGTATGAAGGAGGCTCCTTTTCCTTTTATATTATCCTTGAAATGCAAAATTTCCAAAAACCTTGTATATACGTCGACGCGCAATTTAAAAAGGAACAAAACTGTCAAATTTCATGAAAATCAATTACCGCGTTTCGCCGTAAATTCGTAAAAAAACATATAAACATGAAGAGAAATGCAAAACCGTCGACTTGAATCTTAGACCTCACTTCGCTCGGTCAACAAATTATAACAACTAGTTTCAGTGATCCACACCATCTTCAGGTTTTGAAAAATGTATTTTTCAAAAAAAGGCTACAATAACTCTATTTTCTGAATAAATAAGTAGCCCTACATTAAGCCATACATTTCAAGAAGGGGAAAATTTCTAGTGTCTAAGGGTGGCCAACTAAAGACAGGACAAGTGTTTTGAACATATTTGTACACACATGTCGTCATTCATTGTTGTGTATTAGCCATGATAACAAGTGAGGACATAATTTTATTAATTTACTTAAAATTATTTACATGTAACAAAAATAAACTCAAAGCTTACACAGCTTTACTTGTTTACAGCTTTACTCCAATAAAACAAACCTTATTTTGTCATTTTTACATCAAATGAATGTTTTAGTACTTGGAGCATATCAATTTTTAACCCTTGGTAAAGTTTTAGGACACTTATATGAAACCTCATTAACTAGACTGTTAACTCATTAACTCTTCAACTGTTTTTGATGGACATGTGTTTTGTTTTAACGTGTTTCAAACAAATTTGTCAAACGTGTTACTTAATTCAAATTAATAGAAACAATATAAAAACTTGAAGCAACCTTTATTAAAAACTTTAAAATATTTTAACGACTAGTTTCGACCACTGGTCATTTTCAAGTTTAAATGACCAAAAAAGGTATTTAAAAGTTATTTTTAAATTTTTAATAAAGGGGTTCCACAAGCTTTTATATAGTTTTTATTAATTTAAATTAAGTAGCCCATATAAAAGAAGTGATTTTAAAGAGCATGCGCTATAGTGAGGTCCACGTTATAATGGCCGTGGAGGAAGATAGGAGAACAACGTTGCCGATCCTCTGTCTTGTCAATGCCTTCTATGGAGGGTAACTAATACCGGTTTATTTATGTTAAATAAACTGTTAATTCTCTTTCAAAATAATCAATTATATTTTATCAAGCAAGAAATGATATTTTTCGATGATTTCATAATCAATTTTCATAGTCAAGATTAAATATTATGTTAATTATATTTCTACATTGTTTAAAACAATCTGGCTCTATGGTTCCTCCTAGAAAAATTATTTTTATAAAAATGTATTTACAATAATTTTCGTCTAGGTTCGACGTGTTGGACAGTAACGGTAACGGGCAACGGTGGAGACCCGCAACAGCCCCCACCAGACGTCGAGATGCGTCTGTCGTTCGGCGCGACGCCACACAAGAGCACGCATGCGCATGTAACCGAACGAACACGCTCGGCCGCATCGTCATCACTGCTACTGCAGACCGAAAGCAAGCACAAACGCCTGAGACGCGCCTTGCAGGTCAGGTCGCCCCAACCCCAACCCCAGCCCTGTTGGTCTCTCAGTGTCAACAGCAACCAAGGTAGCAACTCCAACAAAATCCCTACATTAATATTGTATAGTAAACAAATAAATAGTAATATCGGGGCACCGAGCTTCGCTTGTTATTTATTTATTGATTAACAGAACTCAATTCTTTAAAATGATTGAGGAAGGACTAACAGGCACAGCCCAAAACTGTTTCTTCCCCGTATTTTGATTTATACACTATAAATATTCCAAAAAGTAGGTTATGTTCCATACACTTGAATTCAGGTCAAATTTTCAGTCCAAATATTTGAAAACATAAAAGTTCTAATTTAGATTGTTTACGAACCAAATTGAATAACAAAATAACACTAACTAATCACTTAGAACTGTGAAATAATGATTAACTTTGGATATTATGATATACCATGTCATGTCAACAAATCAGATTATTTTGATAGAGTCAATTATAATACAAACTATCTTATACTTACCTTCTTCTTGTTAACAAAGTCGGACATTCTAGTACCTATATAATATTATGAATAGACTATTGGCTACCCACTGTAACAGGAACCCACCCTCTACACTCAGACGAATAGTCTTGTAGGGGTATTCCAGTAAAATATGCTCTGTATTACAATGTAATCTGTATTTTGTATGGAATAAAGAATATTTGAATTTGAATTAAAATTTCTAGATTTCTCGCGAGATACGGTAAGCTAATTGATTACACAGCTGATCTCCCACACAGGCACTCGCATCTTCTGTTATCGACAGACGACGAAATGATAATCTGTTTTTCCAAGGATGAATTATCCTTTTCATGTCCTTCAGCGAGTTTTCCCAGGGATGAGACCTAGTGCAATCGAATTTTTATATCATAAACCTACTATGTTCCAAATTTCGTGAAAATCGTTAAGAGCCGTTTTTGAGATCCGTTGAACATAAATAACCATATTAATCTATCCAGATATAAGAATATATACAGAAATTGCTCGCTTAATATAATAGGATAATGAACGAATGAGTATATCAGTAGGCCTACAGCTCAATTCATTATAATCTATACAGAGTGACACAGAATAACGGGAACTTCCAAAAACGTCATAAAACATTAGTTGGAAGGACAAAAATTATTTTATTAAAACTTATGTGATGTTCAAGACTTGCCATTTGAGAATTATTAATAACATTTATCACTTTTTAACAATTACGTCTTTAAGATGGCTTCCTCCAGAACGAATACAATCTTGAAATCTGTGTTGACGATTCCTCATTGATCGCTGCAACATCTGCGTTTCCTGGTCCCATGATCTGTCCACCTGCGATTTTCTGTTTGTGGAGCTATCTCAAATCAAACGTTTTCACAACTTGACCAATAACTGTGGTTGAATCATAACAGACAATTTAGAATTAAATTAACAATATCCCAGCTGAAATGTTGCAGCAATCGTTCAGGAATCTCAACACAGATTTCAAGAGTGTTTCGTGATCCGAGAGAATGAAGAAATATTGGGCTGATCAAAAAGCCAAACAGTTTCAGAACCAAGGACGTTTTTAGTTGATTGACTCAAGTGGTCCTATGTGGCCAAAAAAGGCGAAAAATATTATTAAAATGAAATAAAAACCATCCATCTGTTGTGGATAAGAAGATTTGATACAGTATAAGAATATAGCCTATATGTTTAATACTACCTAATTTAATTGAATTGGAATTATGACATACCATTATTAAAGTGCCCACATTTTTGGAATCCAATATACGTTTAATACTACCTATAATGCTTAACTCACACTAAAGCACTACCTCCTTAAACAAAGCCGTAGTGCATTGGTGTGACGTCAGCACAGGTAGGGCTTCCACACCCATAAAAACACAAGCTGATATAGATCAGCTGAAATCAACGAATGTTTATTGGTTTAGGAGCCCTACCTGTGCTGACGTCACACGAATGCATTACGGCTTTGTTTACGGAGGTAGTGACTAAAGCCCTGCACACACACATCGATTTTTGTTCGTACGATATTTTGCTGTCATTTCTATTAGATTAAACAAATGATTTCAAACAATAGATGTTTGTCAAGTTCCGTTTAATCTGATAGAATTCATAAGAACGGCAAAATATCGTACGAACAAAAATCGATGTGTGTGTGTGTGTGTGTGTGTGTGGTGTGTGTGTGTGTGTGTGTGTGTGTGTGTGTGTGTGTGTGTGTGCAGGGCTTAACGCGACTCAGGTCGAGAAGAGACTCGACTCTAGTCGAGAGCATGTGTTTTTTAATAGTGACAGTCGCGGAGACTAGAATCGGCTGGTCTGAGTGTCACCATTTGGAAACACATGCTCTCCACTAGAGTCGAGTCTCTTCTCGACCTGAGTCGCGTAAGTATGAGTTGAGCCTGATAAGATTGTATGGTTAGAGATATTGTGGTATTTCTCCATAATTGAAATAATTAAGACATTAATGTTGTTAATACGGCTAAAAATCAATTTTTAACAAAAAATATAGTGGTATTGACAACATCAACGTTTTATTCTTTCAATTAATACTACCCAATTAAATTGAATGATTATGAAATAGCCTTCCATTATTAAAATTCATACTGGTGCCCAAATTTTAATGTTTTTTGGGAATCTTGAAGCTAATACCAGAGTTCTTTTTCAGAGGAGCAACACGAGTGAAAAATGTTTTTTCTCCCTCAGGAAAATTGTTGCCCTCAGCTTCGCCTCGGGCTTCAAACTTTTCCCTCAGGGAAGAAAAAACAGTACTTTCCACTCTGGATATACAAATAACTATTAAAGTTTTTAATAAAAGGTACCTTTTATTGTCTTTATTAATATGTCTTTATTAATATTTGTATTCTTACTCTATGGTTCCACCAAGGAAAATATTTTTATAAATGTATTTACAATTTTCGTCTAGGTTCAACGTGCTGGACAGTAACGGTAACGGGCAACGGTGGAGACCCCCCAACAACCCCCACCAGACGTCGAGATGCGTCTGTCGTTCGGCGCGACGCCACACCAGAGCACGCATGCGCATGTAACCGAACGAACACGCTCGGCTGCATCGTCTTCACTGCTGCTGCAGACCGAAAGCAAGCACAAACGCCTGAGACGCGCCTTGCAGGACAGGTCGCCCCAACCCCAACCTCAACCCTGTTGGTCTCTCAGTGTCAACAGCAACCAAGGTAGCAACTCCAACAAAATCCCTACATTAATATTGTATAGTAAACAAATAAAGAGTAATGTCGGGGCACCGAGCTTCGCTCGTTATTTATTTATTGATTAACAGAACTCAATTCTTTTAAATGATTGGGGAAGGACTAACAGGCACAGCCCAAAACTGTTCATTTCCCGAATTTTGATTTATGCACTATAAATATTCCAAAAAGTATGTAATGTTCCATACACTTGAATTCAGGTCAAATTTTCAGTCCAAATATTTGAAAACATAAAAGTTCTAATTTAGATTGTTTACAAACCAAATTGAATAACAAAATAACACTAACTAATCACTTAAAACTGTGAAATAATGATTAACTTTGGATATTATGATATATACCATGTCATGTCAACAAATCAGATTATTTTGATAGAGTCAATTAAAATTTCTAGATTTTTGCGAGATACGCAATTGATTACACAGCTGATCTCCCACACAGGCACACGCATCTTCTGTTATCGACGAAATTATCATTTTTTGTTTTTCCAAGGATGAATTATCCTTTTCATGTCCTTCAGCAAGTTTTCCCAGGGATGAGACCTAGTAGTGCAATCGAATTTTCATATCATAAACCTACTATGTTCCAAATTTCGTGAAAATCGTTAGAGCCGTTTTTGAGATCCGTTGAACATAAATAACCATATTAATCTATCCAGATATAAGAATATATACAGAAATTGCTCGCTTAATATAATAGGATAATGAACGAATGAGTATATCAGTAGGCCTACAGCTCAATTCATTATAATCTATACAGAGTGACACAGAATAACGGGAACTTCCAAAAACGTCATAAAACATTAGTTGGAAGGACAAAAATTATTTTATTCAAACTTATGTGATGTTCAAGACTTGACATTTGAGAATTATTAATAACATTTATCACTTTTTGACAATTACGTCTTTAAGATGGTTCCCTCCAGAACGAATACAATCTTGAAATCTGTGTTGACGATTTCTCATTGGTCGCTGCAACATTTGCGTTCCCTGGTCCTATGATCTGTCCTCCTGCGATTTTCTGTTTGTGGAGCTATCTCAAATCAAACGTTTTCAAAACTTGACCAATAACTGTGGTTGAATCAATCATAACAGACAATTTAGAATGAAATTAACAATATCCCAGCTGAAATGTTCCAGCAATCGTTCAGGAATCTTAACACAGATTTCAAGAGTGTTTCGTGCAGGAGGAAGCCATCTTGAAGAAGTTATTGTCAAAAAGTGATAGATGTTATTAATATTTCTCAAATGGCAAGTCTTGTACTTTACATTAGTTTGAATAAAATAATTTTTTCCCTTTCCAATTTTTTTCCCTTTCAATTTCTAATTTTTTTTATTGGTGTAGAAACCCTACTTGTGCTGACGTCACACGAATGCACTACGGCTTTGTTTACGGAGGTAGTGCTCTAGTGGAGAGCATGTGTTTCCAAATGGTGACACTCAGACCAGTCTATTCTAGTCTCCGCGACTGTCACCATTTGGAAACACATGCTCTCCACTAGAGTCGAGTCTCTTCTCGACCTGAGTCGCGTAAGTGTGAGTTGAGCCTGATAGGATTTGTATGGTTAGAGATATTGTGGTATTTCTCCATAATTGAAATAATTAAGACATTAATGTTGTTAATACGGCTAAAAATAGATTTTTAACAAAAAATATAGTGGTATTGACAACATCAACGTTTTATTCTTTCAACTAATACTAACCAATTCAATTTAATGAATGATTATGAAATAGCCTTCCATTATTAAAAAATTCATACTGGTGCCCACACTATTAATGTTTTTTGGAATCAATTATCTTGAATCTAATACCGCAGTTCTTTTTCAGAGGAACAACAAGAGCTGAAAAGCGAGTTCCCAGGTGTGGGGAGTGGAAGACACCTAGCGGCACCAACTAGCTACTCCAGCTCAAAGGTGAACTAAATTCAAAATCAAAATTGAAAACTCACCATTTCCTCGTTCCTTCTGTTTCGTTGGTGACTGAGAACATTGTAAAGGTAGATTCTAGTTGGATTCTATAGTTAAAGTCTGTGTAGGAGAATCGAAAAGCTCCATGGATTTGCAGGCTGTAGTTCTTGTTTAAAATGATTGAAGAAGTATCAGTAGGTTGTTGATTCAGAAAATCTGAAAATGGGAATCAAATAATCGATTGTTTATTATAAATAAAATGGCATTAGTAGCCGAACCATGACGTCGTGACGAAATAATATTTAAAAGGGTACTGAGATTATATTTTTATTCATACTTAAAGTAGCCCTAAAGAAAAAAGACAATAAAATGTCGATCGTTTATTGCCTGACAAGCATGCAATTATTCACTAGGCAAGCTAATTCTATTCAGAATATTGTTGAAGAGCTGAATATAAAGACCTATAAGCCTACAGCAATTGGTAGTTTTCAATCAATCGGCTACTTCAACATCATACAAGTCTAAGTTTATTGTTACAGATTACAAAACAACTGAAAAATTTAATTAATTATTATAGACAATTCACATTCATGGCACAAGTTCAAGGAGTTATGATCAAAGCTATATATATATATATATATATATATATATATATATATTATATATATATATATTATATATATATATATAATTCAATCCTACAATAGCTATTAATAAGATAAAATTACAGTACCCTTTTTTGTATTTTTAATTTTGATTTTACTTTTAATCATTCAGAATTACACAACTTACAGAAAAGTACCACAGGCTTACGCCCAAAACGGTTCCAATTCTAATTTATACACCAGTCCAAATGTAGCTAGGACACTTAACATACTTCAATTACACAGACAATTTACAATTCAAAACACATTCTAAACATACTTCTAAATTGAATTAAATCAATCACAATTAATTAGAAAATTCCAAACTTGAAAAAACTATAAAATAATCCATTATTTTATTACTTTCAAAAACGGTACTATAGTTCTATTTTATAATTAATATAAGTAGCCCTAAATTCATACATAATAAAGAATAGTTATTATATTACTTTACACATCATTTTGCTAGTATATTATTAATAGCATTGGATTGTTTGTAGTGAAACATACACATTTTTGGAATGTTTATATCCAGTAGAATTTTTACTATCTATTTAGTACAGTACCTATTTTTCATTTTATCATTGAATATTATTGTTAGAAATAGAAAACATTTTTAGTAGGAGTTATAACTACTAAGCAGTAGCTTTTTTCAAATACCCAACACATTTATAAAAATAATCTACAATGAAATCTAATGAAATCTAAAATGAGGTTTTATAAAATATACCGTATTTCTTCCAACACTCCTCAAAGTGTTGAAAATTGAATTTTATAAAACTCATGTAGATTGTTTTTATATTCAGTAGTAGACTATGCAGTAACTATATGGTTTTGATGTTTGTTTAGTAGTATCAGTCAGTGTATCATCTATGATACCGTAATCCTATTTCAAATTTTAGTGCAGTTTCATCATTTTATTTAATGTATTTGTAAAATTCTAGTCGGAATTTCAAAAAGCTGCACTGTATTATCGCAAATGATAGTTTAATTGAAGTTAGCTAGCACTATTACACCTAGACCTTGCAACCGCCATTAATAGGACTGTAGCCTGTGTTTTGCAGAAAGACGGTGAGACGAGTGGTGCGGGAAGGGGGGGCGGTAGGGGCTCCAGGGGTCACAAGGGGGCCGGGGGGGACAAGGAGTCGCACTTCGCATTTGTCTGGCCAAAGGTTGAGCAGATCCTAGCCAATGGCCCAACGCAGAAGGCCATGTAAGTGAGACTATCTCATCTTTATATCATGTGCCTATCATCTTTATATCATGTGCCTATAATCTTTGTATCATGTGCCTATCATCTTTGTATCATCTTTCTATCATCTTTGTATCATCTACCTATGTATAGTGAGCTCCACATTATAATGGCAGTATATGATTAACATTGGTGTTGCTGTCCTTGTCTATGATTCCACAAAGCAGATAGCAACTGTATCAAATCATAGTGTAGTGTATCAAGTTGAGATGATACTGTATCTTATTGATCTGATACTTTATCATGTGTGATGATACTGTATCATATTGATTCTATACCAACACTTCATTCACATAGGCTACTTTTTAAATTAATAAAGCAATATAAAAATCTTAAAGCACCCTTTATTTTAAAAAAACTTTAAAATATTTCAACAACTAGTTTCACCATCGTCAGGTTGTCGACATTATCGGCGATGGTGTGATCACCGAAACGAGTTGTTGAAATATTTTATAGTTTTTTTAAAATAAAGGGTGCTTTAAGATTTTTATATTGTTCTATTGATTTTATACTGTATCATGTGTGGTGATACTGCATCATATTGATTTGATACTGTAACATGTGTGGTGATACTGTATCATATTGATTTGATACTGTTTCATGTGTGGTGATACTGTATCACAAAACTGTGTTGATACTGTATCGGCAACATTGTTCTCCTATCTTTCTCCACTGTCATTATAACGTGTGTTAATGGGAAGGATATTATTTTATATCCTTCCTGGATAATCGACAATTACTTGTTGAAACACCGCCGATTTATGTAGTTACATCACAATATTATATTATCGTTATCCAAACTGCATTAAATTTTCATTCTCATTAATTTTTCATACTCTGTGAGATTAAACTCGAATTTTAAAAACACTTGTAAAATGAAAATGCACTAACTATTAGTCTGACTAGAGACGACCGTTTCGACCTGGTGTGAGTCATCATCAGGCCCACAACTTATATAGTGATCGTCACAACTTATAATAAGTGCATTTTCAATTTATAGGTGTTTTTAAAATTCAATTTCAAATTCAAAAGTGAAAAATTATGGACAGAGAAAGACGAATAGGATATAATAAGCCATCTAAATTTGAAATTTTCATGTTTATTTTGGACTTAAATTTTATAAAAATTGTACACTTGAAATTCTACCCTTATATCTTGGACTTTGTCACCTATAAATTTGGAAGAAAAATAGCACAAGGACAACCTTATTATTTTATCAAGGACAACCTTATATCTTCCAATGTTATTACATTAGTGTCATTTGCATTGTGAATAAATAAATATTATGAAAAGAGACAAAATTAAACAGTATCTTTACTCCAAGGTATGGATATGCAACAGAGTAATTACTATGAAAATGGTTAATTAGCAATACTGTCATTTAATGTAAATTAGTGTATAAGCATAGAGAAACAATAGCGTGAGTAGATATCCCATGGTATAGGGCATTTATGTCGCAACTTTTACTGTTATCTGAAGCCGATTACTGTTTACATTGTCGATTTTTACTGTTTTGTTGGGGTGAGAGTGTATGAACGGCACAATATGGGAGACTACCAGTGTCACACAGCTTCACGGAAAAGAACTACATGAACTATCGGTTTGAGATATCAGTAAAAGTTGCGACATAAACGCCCTATACCATGGGATATCTACTTATGTTATTGTTTCTCTATGGTAAAAGTCAGTATGTATTGTAACGTACACGAATGAAGAACTGTAATCTAAACTATATCCTCTAACTTTCCTGCTCCGCTTTAATTTGACCCTCACTCAACTATGAATAAATACTGTTATCAGAGATTAGTACATTCGGTATATGTTATTGATTTATCGATTTTAGTTTGAAATATTCCAGTTTTGTGATGTCAGTTGAACATTTTTGCAGGATAAACGGGACTTCTGTGAAGTGGAACAGCTGTTCCAGTGTACAGGAGCTGTCGGTAACAGGTCTGGCTATAACTCCTGAGAAAAAACCACGTGTGCCCACCATGAGTGAGAGAGATCTCACCAGAATGAGAAACAAATATCTCTGACAACAAATAATGTACGTTTGAACCCTCCAGATATTAGAGAAAACTGTGATTCTGAGTGTGAAATTAACTCAGAACAGTGTGACAAATAATGTATGTTTGAAACCCCAGCAAAAACGTTTAATTCTGAGTGTAAAATTTCACTAAAAACAGTGTGATACAGCTATTTTGTGTGGCTCTATATCTGATATGAACGACAAACTCATGTTGTTTGAAACCCCAGATATTAGCAAAAACGTGTAACTCTTAGAGTAAAATTTCACTCACAAAAATTTGATACAGTTATTTTGTGTGGCTCTATATCTGACATCAACGACAAACTCATGTTCTAACTCGAAATCACCAAAACCTGACGAAGAATGGAGGATTCTACCCAAAAAAGTGTAGGCCTAACGTAATAGATGTGTCATTTAATTTTGAGAAACACAGAAAAACTTATTTAAAAACTTGAAGAGAGGTGCCTAGTTCTCTGTATTACTACTGTTATTGCAGATAATATTTTGTGGAAGATATCCATATTGAATGGAAAACTTAAAGGAATTTTCATAACCACTTTTTTATTCAAATACAATAAACTAGTTACATTACCATAATATGTGTAAAACACTAGTACAGTGAGTACAGGTTGCAGAAAACCAGATTAAATTTTAATTTGTGATTAATTTCACGAGAACCAATCAGAGAAGCCTTCTTTTTATGACAGCTTTCTCTGATTGGTTTTCGTGAAATTAATTACGATTAAAATTTAATCAGCTTTTGTGTAACCGGACCTAGTATTGATTCTCCTGAAATTTATCACGATTATAATTTAACCGGCTTTTGTGAATCCGGGCCTGAGGGTGTGGAATTAATCGAAACTGTTCATTTTAATAAGTGGTCATGAAAATTTCAAGTATTTTTATTTGAAATTTCCTATTTTAGATTGATTGATTGACCAAAGAAAATATTGATACATATAATAAAAGAACTGAAAAAGTTTGTTTAATAATTATCAAATAATTGTTTTAAATATTAATATGAATTTGATAAAAACAATGTTTATTATAGAAGATATTAAACTATAATTGATTTTAACAGGATTAGATCTATTGGAAAACCGGAATTTATAAATACGGTCCTCAAATTAAGGGATTTGATATTTTTAAATTGTCTATAATTTTTTTTAAGTTCGATAAATATATTGGAAATTTGTAAGTGAAAGATAGAAGTCAGCTATTCTGGGAATCTTGTCATTAAAAAACCACATTTCGTATAAATTGCAGCATTTTCATGTGTTTTATAAAGCTTGTTATGCAGTAATTTGGTTCCTAAAGCTGCGTTTACACCAAAGTTATTAACAAAATGTTAATAACTTAATCCTTATAGATTCTAGTAGATTGAACATAACTTATCATATACATGATGAACATATGTGTTTGTCAAGTTCCGTTCAATCTAATAGAATCTATAAGGATTAAGTTATTAACATTAATAACTATGGTGTAAACGCAAACAGTTATTTACTTTATAATGTTGTTCTAAATATTTAAACAGAATTCTCCCAAACAGATATCTTTTTCAGAATTATGAAGACCTAATTAAAATGTTTTAGTGATATATTTATCACACTGTTAATAGGCCTACCTATAATATCGTTTATTTGAAATACTTTGAACATCATATTCCTAAATATATTTTGTTCAAAATTGTCAGCCTAGATCTACCTAATATTGGAATAGGTCCCTCTAAAAACGTTGCAACTGAAAAATTCCACAATGTGAAACCTCAGTGTTAAGACGTTGGTGGAATGGTCCAAGGTCTATAAATACAGGTCATGACACTCTTGTTTCTTATGGAGCGGCCATTATGTGGGGTCTTTATGGCGGTACACTTGAAATTCTAAATCTGCTCATAACAAAATCATGCATTGTGCTTTTTAAAAACAATATTCTGGTTCAGATAATATGTAAATTAAGGTTTTCGATTTTATAATAATGAAATTTCAATAATAATTCATTTTTTATTATTAAAAATTGCTCTTATTCTTGTAACTTATGATTCTGATTCATAAGGCATTGGGACAAATATAGGCTAACCTCGAAAACGGTTTGAAGTTCCCAATCAATTCAATCTAAAAATGAGCAATTCAGTTCCTAGTTGGAATCTAAATATTATTATATTCTGTCGGAACAATTTATTTTACAATTCAAAGCCAAGCAATATCCCTTGAACAATATAACAAAATAACACAATCATCATGTTGTTCAATCTATAATGATAACAGCTGATAAATTTGAAAATTGGTGAACTAGGACCCCATAAAATGGCGATTTTGCAATGCATCACGGGACTGTGTCATGACCTGTATTTATGGACCTTGGAATGGTCCCCTGCCTAGTGGTGGCATCTGTGGTTTATGGTAATCACTATTTCATTCATATATAGTTCGAACTATAAAACACAGACGTCACTGCTAGGTGGAGAATCGAATCATTCTACCAGCGTTTTTACACAGGAGCGTCACGTTGTGAAATTTTGTCAGTTGCATCGTTTTTAGAGGGACCCATTTTATAGGTTGAGAATAATTCTACTTTTTTACGAAAGTAATATAGAATTAATTTGACACACAGAATTTACACATGAATAATATTTTTAAAGTTTACTGTTTAGTTGAACATTTTCATTATAATGAACGCCAGGATTGATAATTTGAAATATTTTTAAGCAAAAATATATCTTGTTCAAATTACAGTAAACTATATAAACCATGGTTTATACTGTAGTTCAAACAAATCCTAAAATTGTTTTGGTAGAATATTTCTAATACAATTAATATCGAAAGCCTATTTATTATTGTTTACCATTACTATTTTGTTTGAAATTTAACATAACTATTACGGTACTGTTTTAGTTGAATAATTTTATAATTGTTAACACCTATTGTTATTTATTTATTATCCGTTTCATTTCAAATGTAGTCTATAACAACTTAATACCCACCAAAGTTAGTGTTTATGTTTTACATTATTTTATATTGTTAATTCGTTAATAACAATAACTTGTTGAAAAATTGCTAATAATAATTTAGGTAGGAGAGCATTAAACCTAGTCAACCTAGTCAGTGTATTGGAATTATTATATATAATAGTATAGATGAATTTATAAGAATTTGTATACCGTTCCCTTCCAAACAATAAAATGTACAAAAAAGTGAAAAATAATTTATTTGTACACTAAAGCCAAATTGTGTAATTTGATAATAATTATACTATTCTATATATTAATTCATTCAGAATTGATTATTAATATCCAGGCTTGTAGGCTACAATAATTATGTAGGTTTAAAGCTGCGTTTACACCAAAGTTAATAACACAGTGTTAATAACTTAATCCTTTTAGAATCTATTAGATTGAACATAACTTATCATACACACATGATGAACATAATATGTGTTTGTCAAGTTCCGTTCAATCTAATAGAATCTATAAGAATTAAGTTATTAACATTTTGTTAATAACTTTGGTGTAAACCCAGCTTAAAAGCCTAGGTATAATTACCCAATGTAGGTACCTGGAATATATGCATTCTAGGTACCTTTGTAATTACCTGTAACGTAGATAGTGGACTAAAATAATATTATTGTAATACGGTATTGATAATATTGATTGCAATACATTAGCACTTTGTACATTGATGAATAAATTTATAACAGAAATATTGGGACTTCATTTATTCATCTATATATAAAAGCGAAATGGCACTCACTGACTGACTGACTGACTCACTCACTCACTCGCAGATCTAAAAATCTACCGGACCAAAAAAGTTCAAATTTGGTAAGTATGTTCAGTTGGCCCTTTAGAGGCACACTAAGAACGGATTTGGAAAAAGTTCCAAAGATACGCCAAAAATCTGCGTTTTCCAGCGTTTTTTTGCGCTTTCTCAGCTTTATAGAGAACAAATGAACAGAAATGTTCAAATTTACTACAGAAGCTCAGCTGGGGTGTAATAATGTTGTGTTAGAAGTAATTGGAAATAACGCCAAAGTTACGCCCAAAATTAACGCTGATCTCATTTTTGGAAGATCCAGTCGGGGGTCCAGGGGCCCCCTGGCTAGACGGATATGTCGAGCGAAGCGAGCCTGACGGCTACTTTATTTAATCATTCAGAATTATACAACTTATAGGGAAGTACTACAGGCTTATAAGCCCAAAACGGTTCCAATTCTAATTTATACAACAGTCCAAATGTATCAAGGTTATGTGTCACTTCAACATTCTTCAGTTACACACTCAATTCAAAACAAACAAAAATCATTTTTAAATTGAAAAATAATTCTAATTGAATTAAATCAATTACAAATATTCATAAAATTACAAACTTTGAAAAAACTGTATTTATGAAGTATTTTTTCAAGAACAATGTATTATTGATAAAAATCCAGGCTCACTTCAAATGGTCAGTTTTCCTTATTGATAATAATATTAAATCTATGTATAATATTTGGACAATTTAAAACTAAATTAGGAAATTGAGAAAGTTTTGGTCAATAGCCTGTTTTTCCTTTTCCGATCATTGTATTGTTTTTGCTAACCTAATAAAAAAATAATAGTATATTTGTACGGATTTTATTGGTGGGAAGCCTGACGGAAGTTCCATCTTGCTTGAATATATAAATTAAACCGTCAATGGGCCTGTCACATACTTCAACCGGGACCTACTGTATAATGTGCCCACCCGATAACACGTTCCTTATTGATAAAATTTATGCTTTCAATTCAATCTATGCTGGCTGTTTGAAGTGAGACTTAGGCCTACTATAAATTGGGATATTGTCAGTTTGGTATTAGAATTGCTCACCTGGATATGTTTGGGTTGACTCTTCCATTTTATTGTTTCATCATTATTGTCAATTGTTGTTAATTTTTCATTCATCAACATTTCCGTTTTTTTTCTTTCACCAACTCAGAATGTCTTCAATCCTAAGAGCAGCAGAGGAAATTGAGGGTTTAATAATTTAAAAAATGATTATAATGTAATAAAAGGAAGAAATGTCTTATGCACGTACGGGAAAGAAAATTCACGAATGACGCATCATCACGTCTCAACTACTGGAGTGATTCACTTAAAATTCTGAATATAGGTAGATTCTCAATTTACAGGAGATGTATATAACTTAGGACTATTTTAAATTCTTCAAAATTTCAAAACGTCAAGTTTTCAGTTTGTCAATATTTTAATTAGACCCTTGCGGGCGGAGCACGGGTTGCCTGTTAGCCTATAATATAATAAAGGAGAGAATTGGCTTATAGTACGAGATAGGAAATTCACGAATGACCCTCAATGTCTCAACTACTAGACTGATTTACTTGAGATTTTGCACATTTTTAATTTACTGAAGATGGTTATAGGGCTACGGTATTCTAAATTCTTCAAAATTTCAGTAAGTCACGTTTTTAATTAGACCTTTGCGGAGCACAGGCTACCTGCAAGTTCATGTAAAATTTTGCTTTCCATTGAATATTTCTGCCCAGCTAGGCTGGAGAATACCATTATCTCTTATGAGAGTGTTCACACATTTGCAGTCCATCAAAATCTGCTCTGCTATGATGACGTCCAAGTTATAATGGCTGTGTTTGATTAGCAATAATATTGCTATCCTTGCCTATCATTCAACAAAGCGGATAGCGCTATCTCTTTCTCGCTTTGCTGTGTTGCCAGATCGTCTTGTTCGTCTTTTAACAATGTAGAATTAATGATTAATTAACAAAATATTTCATATTAATTATGAAGATTCTTTATGAAATAATTGAAAAATATAATTTATTGTTTAATAAAATAAAGTTGATTATTTTAAACGACAATGAACCGTTAATATTAGGCACATCAAAAACCTGTATCAGCTACCGTCTATAGAAGGCATTGACAAGACAGAGAATCGGCAACGTTGTTCTCCTATCTTTCTCCACCGCCATTATAACGTGGACCTCACTATAGGCTAGAGAATACCATTATATCTTATGGGAATGTACACACATTTTCAGTGTATTTCACTGTGTGAACACTCATATAAGAGCCAATGTTATATTATTTTCATGTCGTCCCTGATACCGTATCTTCTAAACCCTAATGGTTCGAACCCTAATAGTGAGTGTTAATACAGCCAATGTATGAGGTTATGAACACTGCCATACAAACCATACAATGACATTCTTTTTCTGCCCAGCAGAACTGAAATTCATTGGACATGGAAAGCAATAATTCTTTATTGAGGTAGGCTAGAGAATACCATTAGCCTATATCTTATGGGAGTGTTCACACAGTTTCAGTTCACTGTGTAAACACTCCTATAAGAGTGTAATTATTGTGTTTCAGGAATGTCAGATCTGACATTAAAAAAATAAATTTTGACTAGTTTCTAATCATCTATAGAGATATTCATTCCAAACTGTCAACGTTCCTGAAACATAATGACAGTTATTAAGTACCCTTTTCATTCTATCACAACACAATCCTACTTTGAATTCTTTAAGAGACATTTTCAAGTGAAGATAATTATACACTTATATTACATTAAAAGTGTTGATTTACACTTGAAAATGGTTCTTGAAGAGATGTAACTATAGTGAGGTCCACGTTATAATGGCAGTGGAGAAAGATAGGAGAAAAACATTGCCGATAGGCCTACACCGTCTTGTCAATGCCTGCTATAGATCGTAGCTGATACATTTTTACTTTCCTTGCCCTATTACCATAGGTAATTTCCTATTACCTGAGGAAAGTATTGCTTTCCGAAAAAAAATAAGGTACCCCAATTTCTAAACGTTTCGAGGTCCCCTGAGTCCAAAAAAGTGGTTTTTTGGTATTGGTCTGTATGTATGTGTGTGTGTGTGTGTGTGTGTGTGTGTGTGTGTTTGTATGAGTGTCTGTGTACACAATATCTCATCTCCCAATTAACGGAACGAGTTGAAATTTGGAACTTAAGGTCCTTACAATATAAGGATCCGACACGAACAATTTCGATCAAATGCAATTCAAGATGGCGGCTAAAATGCCGAAAATGATGTCAAAAACAGGGGTTTTCGCAATTTTCTCGAAAACGGCTCCAACGATTTTGATCAAATTCATACCTGAAATAGTCATTGAAAAGCTCTATAAACTGTCACAAGTTCAATATCTGTAAAAATTTCAGGAGCTCCGCCCCATCTACCCAAAGTTTGATTTTAGATTCCCAAATTAACAGGCTTCAGATACAATTTAAACAAAAAATTTCAAGTGGAAAAGATTGAGAATGAAAATATCTACAATTAATGTTCAGTAACATTTTCACCTAAAATTAAACATAAGCTCGAAATTCGATAGAATGTGATTATTCAATTGCAAACTGTTGATTCTATTAAATCATCTATATATATAAAAGCGAAATGGCACTCACTCACTGACTGACTGACTCACTCACTCGCAGAACTAAAAATCTACCGGACCAAAAACGTTCAAATTTGGTAGGTATGTTCAGTTGGCCCTTTAGAGGCGCACTAAGAAATCTTTTGGCAATATTTCAACTCTAAGGGTGGTTTTTAAGGGTTTAAAGTTCGTCTTTTAGCATGTATATTCTTCTTATTCTCTTAATTATAATTGAAAAATGTTCATACCATATAATATGTTAATATAGGACTATAATCTAGAGAGAGTACCTCTTCGAAACAGTTGTTAACTGGTAACTAAATTAATAATTTTGTCAGTTTGGCATTAAGTTGAGTTGACTTTGTTAGGTTGGCACGAAGTTGAAGATTGAAATTCATTTATCGCGGAAAAATTGATTGGGCACTGCTACTCCAATCAGAGCTATTCCTGGGAATATTATATTACTAGCTGTCAGGCTCGCTTCGCTCTCCATATCCGTTTAGCCAGACGTTTAGTCTGGACCCCCGACTGGATCTTCCTAACATATGATAAAAATGCTCAAATGAAAAATGGATATAGCGAGCGAAGCGAGCCTAACGGCTAGTTCACTATAAAGAGATAGCAGACCTCGTGTGTCTGATGCGCGGGAATACTAACGTCAGGTGATCAATTTTCATAACGGCAAGGAAAGTTGTGTGAGTGCGCCACACCAGATTTTTATTGATGTATCTCGTTTAAAGTAAACAATTATATTTTATTAAGCAAGATATTATATTTTTCAATAATTTCATAATTAAGATAAAATATTTTGTTAGTAAATTATTAATTCTACATTGTTAAAAGACGATCTGGCAACAGAGCAAAGCAAGAAAGATAGTGCTATCTGCTTTGTTGAATGATAGCAATACCATTGCTAATCAAACACTGCCATTATAATTATGATAAACTACGTAAACTATGTTTACGGAGGTAGTGATCAAAGCTCACTGACCAATCACATAAATTTTGAATTTACTAATTAATAGTGGAAAGATCATTCATTTTAATGGAAAAATTGGATTTCTTGAAGGCTAGTTACAGAAAACCGTGACACAGCAATGTTCTAAGCCTTAAGCAACGCTTCTTTTTCTGAAGTAAGTACCAAATAAACTTTCTTCCAGAAAGATCATTCATTTTAGTGGAACAGATTGGATTTCTTGAAGGCTAGTTACAGAAACCCGTGACACAGCAATGTTCTACAGCCTTGAGCATTGCTTCTTTTTCCAAATAAACTTCCTCCAAATTTTATGTTATTGGTTGAGTGATTATGAGCCCCGATAATGACAGTTCTTCAAATTTCGACGAAACTTAAATAGCTCTCAGTATATTTCCAATATTTCTAGTGCTCTATACAACCATTCAGTGCTGAACTAGTTGAGAATCTCCTTCAAAAAATCCAGAATAATTAATTAACAAAGTAAACCGATGCTCATATTAGGGCCAATGCACACAGTCTAAGTTTGTTCATTAAAAATATTCTTTATTAGGCAGAGTTAATCCTACCACTCAACCTCGAAATGTTCATCTAGTGGTTTAATCACACACCGATTAGTCAAGACAAGACTAGTCACAATACTTCACATTGCTACTTATGACGCAACACACACTGTTTAGTCATTGCAATTAGACATGACCCCATAAGCAACTATGTGAAGTATTGTGACTAAACGTGACTAGTATTGTCTTGACTAATCGGTGTGTGACCAGCCTAACACATAAAATATTATTAATACAGTTCGGATCAGCGTTGAACTGGAACTGTGAACATGATCCTCAAATCATACAATCCAAATTGCCCTTCTTTCAATATGATGTAGAAAGAGATAAACGGACTGATCATCGTTGTCCTAAAAAATTGGAAATGGAAATCACCAATTCTACACTGATTAAAAAGAATTCTTTAGTATATTTCAATACAATCTAATCTTGCGAATATTATCATAAGTAGGAATACAGAAATTGAAATTACATAGTAATTAGAGATCACACATACAGGACATTATAGATAAATTACTTTCAAATATTTTACAACAGTACTATAACTAACAACGCAATATTGTACAATATATTTGATATATTTTATACCTATTAAGATTAAAATATGCTTCAAAATTTCATTTCAGAGTTCACGTTGATATAAGTGTATAATATCCAATATAAAACACTAAAAAGTCTAACACAATTAACTAAATAAGCACCAATTAAACGGAATAAATAATAGAAAAAAATGTCTACTTCCTTCACAAATCGCTTTTGAAAAATTAATAGTGATCACAAGTAAAAATTGGAACAAGTCTCATTTAGACTTTTCTGATACAATTTTAAAAAAGCCCAACACTTTCAGAGAAAATTTCATCCGATCACTATAAATGATGAATTTTACTATAAGAAAATAATGAAGGATAACGGAAACATTCCTACAATACATTCGTTTCTTCTAGGGAATTTTCAGCTTGTAGGATTTATTTATTCATAAATTCAACTTTAAACGGCACAACACGAATTTACAAAGAAAAATGATAATAGAAGAACAAATACAAGCAAAAAGTTGAAAGATTTCATGGTGGTCTAGGGTAGTCATCATTCGAAACACTATAATATCCCTAAGAATGATCAACTTATATAGTATATTATACTTTACACAAATATAGAAATCTCTTAAATATATAATACTGTTCATTAATTCTAGATTATATTGTACATTTGTTCATAGCATACACATAAATACAGTATATAGTTGGATCAACACTTGATAGCATCTAATTTCATCTAACATAATTTTATAGAACATAAATATAGATGGAAAACCCAATTTAAATTAATGAATTAGTTAGAATAATCAATCACCCATTTAGAACTATTGAACAATGACTATGTCTCAACAATTTTTTACAAAAAATTCTAGTTCTTAAAGGATTTAAATTAAAATAAATTTCAACTTAGCTCTTACCAAAATGTGATTTTGACCAAAATTTGACATAGGTAGTCCCCTCTGTTAAGTAGTAATCTAAATAACTGACTGGAGGTAGCAGCGTACCGTCAAATCATTTTAAAATACTAGCATGTTACATTTGATTAATACGTCCTGGTCTTATTACGAACCATCAACATTAGGAGGTACGCTGGTCCAGTATAGTAGGCCTAACAGCTGAAACCTCCAGTGGCTATTCATTTGGAATTAAGGGTCAGAACATCGGCAAAGGTAGTGTAGCATGGTAGGTAGGTGAGAGTTGTAAATAATGCAATATCTAAATGTCTCCGATTGTAAAACTCTTCAGCCTGTATGAAAATCATCATGTTATTTACTGCTAATTATTTTCAACGTTAGGACGTAAGTTGATTTTGTTTTGTTAAGCTAGAACATTAATAAAACTTCGACTGAGACCCTGTCAATGTTGTAGAACCGTTCCATAATTAAATAAAAACACACATAAAATATCAAATTCTACAGTTTTATTTGGTACACGACCATGGTTTCGTGACCACACACGTCACATTTTCAAGCTGATTCAGTCACCATCTGGTCACGAAGCCATATGGTCCTGTACCAAATAAAACTGTAGAATTTTGACAATATATGTGTGTTTTTATTTCATCACATTAATAAAGGAATCAGAATTTGAATTCCTTCTACCCTCCACCCCAACTAGTCTACCCACTATTCACTGACACAGTCACACAGTTGAATAAATGCGTTACATTTCAACGCTCAGCTACCTTCTCTGATATACCTCTAGCATAGAAAACTTGTAGATTGTTTATTCTACGACTCTAGCTTTACCACTCCACTGTTTTGACCTCAAGTCAGTAGTAGTAATAAAAAATTAGATCGGGTCTAGTGTCAGAGTTGTCAAGATTAGTAATAAAAACAACCATTGACCAACGATAACGATATAAAACAATCTACATAGCCGCAACCGTAATTGTTACATTACCGGATGTTTCATAAGTCAGTTTACCCACTAAATGTATTTTTTAGAAGGAAATTGAATCAATTTACTGATAAAGTATTGTAATGGGGCTACTTAAATTGTTTAATTAATATCGAAATAGTTACGTAGTACCCATTTATTAAACTTTCTTAAGGTGCGTACAGACTTTCGATCTGCTCCGCAATCGAACGTCACTCGAGCAGATCGATTGATGATCGACTGCGGAGCAAGAGTGGAACGAGAAGAGCTAACAAGTCCCGTAACGTTCATGATCGGAGCGAGTGCGGAGCGTGTTGGAGGCGCGTATATCCGTACGCACCTTTATATAGATAATATTCTCACTGTACGGGAAAGTTTACTGATACCGATGTGTGAGAATGCGCCTACATAACCTGCGCCACAAAATCGCTCAACATATGCCTGATATGTTGCGCATGCTCGGCACTGAACCCCCCATTCCCACACCTCCCCACCCCACCTTCAAACCTCTCCCCCTCCTCGTCCTCCTTCTCCTCACCCTTCTCCACCTCCTCCTGCTCCCTAGCAGAACTGTCCTCACACATACCACAGGGCGACGCGCGTGTGTGTACGTTCATATGCTTGTTCAAATTGCCCGATTTACAGAAGGACTTGGAGCACAGATCACACGTGAACGGTTTGAGACCGGCGTGTATGCGTGTGTGTTCCTTAAGGTTGCTGGAGTGGTTGAACGCCCGGCCACATACGTCACACGAGTACATCTTCTCACCCGTGTGGATCACCTGGTGTTGCTTCAGGTTACCCGACGTGGAAAACGACTTCCCGCACACACTGCACGGGTAGGGCTTTTCCCCCGTGTGCCGCCTCATATGCTCCTTCAAGTTACTTGAATGGTTGAACGTTTTGTCACACACTTCACACCTATGCGATTTCAATCCCGTGTGGATTATGATGTGTTGTTTCAAGTTGCCTGACGTGGAGAACGCTTTACTGCACACATGACACACGAACGGACGTTCGCCTGTGTGACGTCGCATGTGTTCCTTCAAGCTTCCCGACCTCGCGAACGTCTTCGAGCACACCTCGCAAGTGTAAGGCCTCTCGCCCGAGTGCACCCTCGCGTGCTCCTTCAGGTTGCTCGAGTGATTGAACCTCTTCGAGCACTCCTTACACTCGTGCATCTTCTCGTCGGAATGGATCAGCAAGTGCTGTTTGAGATTGCTCGACGTGGTGAAGCCTTTCTGGCAGACGTCACACTTGTGAGGCCGGTTCACAGTGGTGTCGCTTTCCTTGTCGGCGGGTGGTGTTGCACTGCGTTTGTCGGCTGGCGGACGAGCGTTGAAGTTCTGCTGTGAATCGGTGTTGGCAAATGCAAACGGGAAGTGTCCTTTGGTGTCCAGGTTGACTGGAACAGATTGCACGGTTTAGCGATTCAACCGAAAAACAATCAACCGATCAACAACGCCATTTATTTATTGTTAGATTGAGCATGCATTTGCCCAAATCCATTTCAATACAAAAGCCATTTTGTTGTTTTTTGCATGCCTATTATTCGGATTAAGTGGAAGAGAGGGCTCTTCTTTCCCCAACTTTTATAGTTTTTAAAAGTTTGGAATTTTCTGAAATTTTTAATTGATTTAATTCAATTTAGAAGTATTTTTTTTAATTTAAAGATAATTTTTGTGTGTTTTGAATTGTAAATTGAGTGTATAACTGAAGAATGTTGAAGTGACACATAACCTAGCTACATTTGGACTGTTGTATAAATTAGAATTGGAACCGTTTTGGGTTTATAAGCCTGTGGTACTTTTCAGTAAGTTGCGTAATTCTGAATGATTAAATAAATAAATAAACTTCGCCCAAATCACTTTTAATGTTGTAAAGTGCAAATAAAAGGAATTTATCTATCTATTTATAACCCAGCGAAGTGTCTTGTTCTACTAGGCCACATTTATAAATGAAGATTCTGCATGCACGTGCCCAAATCCATTTCAATCCAAAAGCCATTCTGTTATTATTTTTGAATTCCCATTATTTAAGACTCAGTATAGTGTCTTCTTCTATTAGGCCAGATTTATAAATAAAGTTTTGTATAAGTAAGAGAATGTGTGTGAATGTAGATGCGTTGCCCGATCAACAGGTTAAAATTGCATACATGTTATTTATTCATCTATTCACAAAAACATACAAATCAAATCGATTATTGGAAGGGGAACAATAGAGATAGATAAACACCACCTAGTGTGGAATATTCTATGAAAAAATGTGAGAACTAACTGACCATGAGTGAAAATGCTAGAAGTCAAATTCACATACAGGATACAAGAATTGCCAGAGTTTCAAACTCCATAGGCTATAGTTTTTAAATATAATTTCAACTAAAATCATAAACTTTACAAGGTTTCATATAGAAGTGTTACATAGTGAAGTGAACACTCGGTGTATTAGAAAAGTGCTAGATATTAAACTGAAAAATTACCAAAATGAATAGTCTACATTAATTTCAACTCTATAATCTATTCTAGAGTAATAACTCTTTATTAACCATTCAATTTTTATTTTTCTATGAAAACTTTAATAAATAAGTGGGAACTCACTGTACATTCATAAAGTGTTACATAGAAAATTTACATAAAATTTCACAAGGCAATCTGAAAATTAAAAATAGAGTTGAAAACTCCATAAAATTTGTTGAACCCTTTGAACTTTACAAGAGATAAAAACTCTATTACATTAGTAGGAATAGCTTCATTTTGATGCATTTTACATGACGTCAAGACTTGAGTGAACCAAGACCAGGTCACGTGACTGCGCCATCTTGTTAGAAATTAAAATTACCGCTATCCGGGTCTTTTGAACTGGTCGTGGCCTTAGACCAGTTATAGAATAGACACGGCTCATTGTATATTCATACTGAAAGTCGATGAAGCCAACATCTACAGCCAAATCCACCCATCTTGACGTCACAACAGTGACGTCACGCATCGTAAAGAAATTATAGAAAACTTTTTTGAGTTTGTTGTGTAAGTGTTTGTGGTGTTTAACTTACATTGTTGTTGAACAATGCATTGTTGTTAGCTTAGTTGTGACGTCAAGATGGGTGGATTTGACAGTATGTTGGCTTCAGAGGCTAGACTTCCCAGCGTGTCTATTCTATAACTGGTCTAAGGTCGTGGCAGTGAACAAGTCCGATTGACCCGGATCAATAAAGTGATCCGAACTTCACATCTCTACTACTATTATAATGCTGAACTTTCTTTCAAAATGGCGGATTTTGGCGTAAGGATACTAGCCGACTTTCCATTCTGTACTGTATTCTGTGACTGAGGATTGAAGAATTAGTAAAATTCCCGAGAAAAGTGCAGTAAATGCACTTCTGTTAATAAATTTTTAAAATAATCACCTGTTTTTTTTTCAAAATGTGAAATTCGCGTGATTTCTTATAAGCACAAATATAATGCACTCTATGGGAGCCCATTATCCAAAACGTCCGTGTTGAACAGTTCGGATTCCTTCAACTAACCTGATCGCCATAAGACCATTTAGTGCACTATAGCCAAATTCCCAATATTATAAAACACAGAAAAGTTTGATAAGAATAGGCAAATAATTACAATTTCAGAAAAGTCGAACGGCTACTGGCAACTATAGTCTATACAATACCACTTGGAGGAATATACGGAGCAGAGAAATGGAGCAAGATCAGCCAATTACAGTGATGGATAGAGTAATAGAAAGAAGCGCAGTTGTCGATTAGACTCAGTCGACTAATAGCTTCCAGAGAGGAAACTACGTGAGCGCATCATGCGCAGTTGAACATTCGCCAAAGACTACAAAACGCTGTCCGTTTTAGCACGGCAACATAGCTACCGCTGTATCCTTACTTTTCTCTGCTCCGCATATCCCTCCAAGTCAAAAGTAATTTTGTATGGATATAGAGTATATATCTGGAAACATGCGCTTATTGGTCCCTGAATTAGGTTGGGAACTGAGGTTTGAAAAAGTACAAAAATTTTCGAAGAAAGTGCAGTAAAAGGGGGTTTGTTGATAGTTATTATAAATTTGAAACACGGCAGTGTGAGAATAGGATACGGTAGCCAAAAATATTCACTTTTCCTTTATAGGGCTAATAAAATAACTAAAAAGCATTGCTCTGTTTTATTTCATTTCAGTAGCCAAAACTGTACCAAAGTCCTAAGTGATTATTAGTATTTGTAGTAACAAAAATTGAAAATTCCATTTTCCATCTATTTTTCTGTCACGTCTTATTAAGTTTTTTCTCTGATAGGTACTCCAACATTTGGACGTAATTCATTCACTTGCATGATAGATTATTTCCGCGTTTATAGATGATTCTGTAGTGTAGGTATTTGAAGGAGACTTTCCCATTATAATTTGTATAACTATTATATTCTATTTTGTTCACATATGTTATGCCGATAATGTATGCTATTTTAGCATTGTTTATGTTCAATACATTATTATGTATTGAATAATTACAATTTCTTGTAATTGTACTACAATATTGTATTGCACAACAATAAACTATTCGTTATTGTACTTGTTCGTGTTCAATACATTATTATGTGTTGTATGATTACAATTTGTTGTAATGGCACAACAATACCGTATTGCACACCAATAAACTGTTCTTTATTTTTCTTGCACAAGTTGTTTATATGGGCCATTCGTAAGTCAAGTGGAAGTGGGGCATTTTATTGTTTCAACTTCGGGCAGTGATGTTTACAGTGATTATGATTTCTAGTCTCTGTAGTAAAGTATAAAGCTTCCCAAACAATGATGGATAGATTAGATATGCTTGAATTTAGCTCTTTAAGCTAGATTATCACATATCAGTATCAATGTAAGGCTCGACTCACACTTACGCGACTCAGGTCGAGAAGAGACTGCGACTCTAGTCTCTTCTCGACGCAGCATGTGTTTCCAAATGGTGACACTCAGACCAGTCGATTCTAGTCTCCGCGACGTCACCATTTGAAAACACATGCTGCGTCGAGAAGAGACTACAGTTGCAGTCTCTTCTCGACTTGAGTCGCATAAGTGTGAGTTGAGTCTAAGTGTCCGGTATAGTGATAATATTATTACCCTCAGTTATAATGTGACTATTAATTCATGCATAAATACTCGTTCGTTTGTATAATTTTTATGGAAATATTTTGTATAATGTTTTTGTAGAAATGAATGTATTATTATAAATTACCTGTAGAGCCGTAGTCATCGGTGAAGTTGGCTCCGTATGGCGGCGGAACCATAGTGGGAGGTATGATAGGGTGCGGCAGTCGCATACGTGTGCAATAGTAGGGCGGACACTGCTGGCCACACAAGTTGCAGCAGGCGGCGACCGCTGCAGACGTCTCGGCGACAGGCGACGGAATGGGCGACGTCGCTTTGTCGCAGAACTGCTTTGTTGCAGACGGCGAGGAGGATGAGGAAGAATGCGGAGGCGGCAGGGGACGGAAGTTGGGTCGAGGGGGCGGGGGGAATTGGTGGTGGTTGGAGTGAGAGGAGGAGGAGGAGGACAGGTCGAAGTAGCGCGACGAATTTGGAGGAGGTACGGACGGAAGATGCGGAGGTTTTGGAAGGTGTTGGTGAGGAAGAGGTGGTTTTGGGAGGTGCTGGTCATGAGGAGGTTTGGGGAGGTGTTGGTGAGGAGCAGGAGGTTTTAGGAGGTGTTGGTGAGGAGGAGAAGGTTTAGTGAGATGTTGATGGTGAGGGGAAGGGAGTGGAGGATGACGGGAAGATGGAGAGGAAGACGTGCGGATAGTGGCAGAAGAAGGGATGGAGATGTGGGTGTTGGTGGAAATAGAAGAGTGTGAGTTGTAAGAGGTTTTCAAGGTGGCCATTTGAGTTACCATTTTGGATCTAAATATTCCTCTAATTCAATTCAACAGTAATTGTAATATAACTCTTTAAATTCCACAAAAAATAAATAACTGTTGGTGTTCGAATGCAGTGTATACCGATTATGAATAAATTAATTGATTATTAACTGGATTCAGTTTCTTTTATTTTATAAAAGATTTAACATGGCGTTTTAACCTTAAAATTTTTTAAAGAGATTATCAAGGAGCAGTACTTTCCATCTTGGACTTTTGATCCATTTGTGTGTGGAATACTAGACTTTTTTGATTAAATTAGAGTTTTTAAAATTCAAATAGACCTACAATTAATTCTTTCGGGCAAACGTTTTTTTTTTATATTTCTCTAAGTAATTCTAAAATGATAGTGATAGAACTATCCTATAATATTGAAAATTCTAGGTTTTAGGAGGTTATGATGCAAATATCAGTTATGATGCAAATATCCTCCAATATTTAATGCAACGTAATAGAAGGTACAAGTTACAAGGATTATTGTGTACGATAAAGGTGAACTACCGTATGCCTTGTATTGTTTGAACCTTTTACAGAAAAATATTGACATGAAACATTAATGACAGTAATGAAGTTATGATTTGCTTTAAAAGTTTTGTTATTGGGAGAATGATTTCCTCGGTAATAAATTTAATAGCAATGTTGTCTAATAACCTAGGGATGTATGATAAAGGATTATTTTGAAAGAAATTTGAAAGGAAAGGATGTGAGAATCTTTTTCAGGATAGTTGATGAGATTTAAAGATTATGTTGGCGTTAAAGATCCAATCTGAAATAACAATATAATTTTCCAGTAGTTTAGATTTTAGTGTACTATTGAATTAATAATTTAAACATGGACCTAATAGCCTAGTTTCTCTTTAACAAATAGGTAACCTACTACTTAATAACAGGACACATTAGTTGGTAACCGGTGCTAATTTCACTGTGAGACTTATAAAATAAAAACAAGCTTTTATAAAAGCAAGGTGTAAACTTAATACAGTAGGCCTACAATCTGTACTAGTAATTTTTAAGATGTGATTTTATTTAATTAATTGTTCTATATTTAAATTTGCATAGACCACAAAACAATCTGAGTAACATTGATATTTTCAACAAAATCACCTCAAGGTGGCAAAAGACAAAACATGTCTATAATCTCAATTGAAATTGAACAAGGGAGTTGAAATTTAGAACTTTACAAGTTGTCCAATTTGGGTGTCAACTGTCAAGTAAAGGATAGTGTAAGTCAAGACTCTTTGCCAACATACCTGTCATCAAATCTTTGGTTGAAATCAATTCATTTTGTTCACATACCCTATTTAGCACCGTATATAATTATTTGATGAACGGTATGTTGGCAAAGAGTCTTGACTAGCCAGTGCAATGTAGCATGTATATTATTGTTATACGGTTGCCTATTTAAATAGAAATCAATATTTGAGATAACAATATAGTGCTCAGGAACGTATATAACTCTTCAATGAACTATCTAATAGTAAATTTTTAATTTGTAGAAGATTAAATAAAAATGTTTACAGTTAGAAAGAAAATAATGAAAGGTTATATTTACATACCCTGTTTACCAAAGATGTTTACAGTAGATAAATCAATTCTTTGATATTTTTTCACTTTCACACTGAAAATTGAATTAACTGAATCAATATTAACTTAAATGTTAAAACGTTTTATAATACCACACTGTATTTCTTTCTCAATTATTTTTGTTTTTGTAGAAACTTCAGAAATCAGAATTCAAGAGCTTAGATAAGGTAGATAATAGACATATTACAAACATCTAGATTGAGAGTAGATTATAGAGTAGTAGTAATTTTATTGTGCGCTTACTGTTTGGATGAATTATTTTTTGAAAATTCAATTCTACGTAATAATGCATTGACCAATATATGAAATTCACGAAAAAGCCAATGGGCATAATCTACGTATTATCAGAAACAAGAAATATAGCTTTATGCTTATCCTTTATCTATGGCATTATTTACTTGATGTATTGTCAAATACGTTTTATGTACAAAATTTGAAAAGGCTTGGGACTCACCATGTTTAAATTATTTTGTAGTTCAAATACCAAAATTTTGTTGTGGAGGGAAATTGTACAGATTGGATAGGCCTATTATTAATAAATTATGGATGTGTTGACTCTTGAATATTCTATATTTTATAGAGTAAGAAGATATGGAAGCAAAAAAAGTTATGATTCCACTTTTTCAAAATGTTTAATAGAAACTTTACTAAGTCTGATAAACTTGAATCAGTTCTTCAATTAATATTTCCTGTTACAATCACAATTATTACCAAAGACTTGGGACTTCCAAGTCCAGTAACTTTCACTACGGTGCCTGATATAAAATACTGTGGCCATGCCCGGTTGCACAGTCATTACATAAAATCAAACATAGCTATGTAGACATACATAAACAGTCTCACAAACAGGTTTCCTGTAATTGATAAGGTTTATTTTGTTATAATTTTTTTTCAATTTCATGTTTATTAATATTTTTCAAGAATTAATATTTACTAGATTTTTTTTAATTGACAAGTTTTGGTTATAAATTAGAAATGTTAATTACAATTATTATTTTGTAACATAATTATAATTAATAAGGTAATTTATAGGTGACAGTAGGATAGAATAGGTAAGGAGAGTATTGAAATAAATTTAGTTTAAAATTGTTTATTTAATAAGTCAAATTATATTATAGAAAGTGTGATAAAAATACTAGTAAACCTGTGTACCCTATCAAAAAATAAATTAGGCCTACAATCGTCAATATAATACTATTTTAAAACGAATAACATTCACATTATATAACAAAAACAATCATATTAAACTAAAACCTAATCTAAGCTTACATTATTGGAATGATATTCATCATGATAATCTTTAAAATCTAACAAAAATTATGTTTTATTACATTAAATAAATCTTCATAGAATCGATTGAAAGAGTGGAATATTGCTTTATTTTTGAGATAAATTCAATTATTATTTTGTTGAGCAATTTTTTAAAAATATTCTAAAGCCTACCTTATATTCATGGTTAATATCAAAAATATAAAAATCTTACGATTGGAAATTTTCTGATGGGAATGTCAAGTCTATTGAATTAACAAAAATTATGTTTTATTATATTAAATCTTCATAAAATCTATTGAGAGTGGAATATTGCTTTATTTTTTAGATAAATTCAATTATTATTGTTTGGAGCAATTTTTCTGAAATATTCCAGTAGCCCACCTTATTTTCATGGTTAATATCAAATATTAAAACTTTACAATTGGAATTTTTCAAATGGGAATGTGAAATCTATTGAGATCACTGCCATCATACCTTATACATAGTATGTCATATGTATGGGAACCCTTCAATAAATTGGAGACTGTTGTAGATATAATACTGTAACTTTCAGGAAAAGTTATTGGTCAAATAATCTACCTTTTGACGTACAACTGAATTTCAACTCCTCATAGGGGGGTGACTTAGGAATTGTACCTCGAATATTTTAAATGTAAACACCCATTGTGTACCACTTATATCCGAAATGAGGGGCTGATTGAAGTTTTAGTTTTTAAAGAAATAATTGATAAATTTTAATCAGCTGCCATTTTGGATAAAAGTATCATAGAACATTGTTATTAATGTCATCTTTCTAGTTTTGAGAAGGCCTTTAAAATGATGTATCACACAATGGGTGTTTAGGTTTAAAATATTTGAGTTAACAGCTCACAACCCCTGATTTCATTAAAAACTAAAACTTCAAACAGCCGCCATTTTGTATACAAGTATCATAGAACATTTTTGTCGATTCCATCTTTCTTGTTTCAAAAAGGTCTTTAAAATGATGTACCACACAATGGTTTTTACATTTAAAATATGCGAGTTACAATCCCTAAGTCACCCTCTTATGAGGGGTTGAAATTGAATTGAATTGAATTTATTGCCAAAAATTACAAATACATATTTTTACAATATAATATAAATAACATTGATTGCAACTTAAGTGCATCAATAACATCACTGTAATACTTGGCACTGCCAACATAAGATTCCTTGTGTGTTGGCAGTGAAAATTCAGTTGTATACGTCAAAAGGTAGAGTATTTGACCAATAACTTATCCTGAGAGTTACAGTATTATATCTA
Source organism: Nilaparvata lugens (assembly GCF_014356525.2). Classification (NCBI taxonomy): domain Eukaryota; kingdom Metazoa; phylum Arthropoda; class Insecta; order Hemiptera; family Delphacidae; genus Nilaparvata; species Nilaparvata lugens. Next base: position 6,192,819 of record NC_052510.1, on the reverse strand, counting down.
CAACAGTCTCCAATTTATTGAAGGGGTCCCCCACATATGACTCACTCTGTATATCAATTCTTACCATTTAACCATTGCTGTCAATTTTATGTGAATCTCACTATAATAGGAATGTCTAGTATGTGGACAGCTTAAAGTCAGCTGTATAATGTCTCAAAAAAGTTTTAAAAAATATAAATTCGACAGTAAATTATTTACCTATTTTATAGGATCGTTTTCCATTTGCAAAAATCACAGACAAGTTGCAACAATTCACATTTATCAATAAGTCTCAAACACCCCTGAGACATGTTTCATCTCATCAGCGTTTCCCTATTCTACAGTGATATTCACTTTAAACGGTCAGCATACGTGGGTCAAATGGAAGAGGGAAATTTAATGGTCACAACTTCACGCAGTAATGTTTACAGTGATTATGATTTCTAGTCTCTGTAGTAAAGTATAAAGCTTCCCAATGATGGATTTTTTGCAGATGATGCCCAAATGAGCTTGTTGCTTGTGCGTGGGTAATGGAAAGTGCGAGAGTGAGTTATGATATGATCAAACGGCCATGCCTAATCTCTGGGAATCGGCGGGACTCGAACCCACGACCAGGTAGCACTAACAGACTGAAGGGTGCAACGCCTTAGTCAACTCGGCTAACTGGCCAGTTTTGATAATGCTTGAGTTTATCTCTTTAAGCTGAATTGCCACATATCAGTATCAATGTAAGTGTCCGGTATAGTGATAATATTATTACCCTCAGCTCTAATAAGACTATTCATACTCGTTCTGTCGAGCTGAGTGGAATAGTCTCATTAGAACTCATTTGAATAATATCTTCACAATCTACAGGGTGTTTACGAACTCCCTATCAATACTCTAGGGCAGGGCTCTCCAACCTACGGCCCACCGGCCCGCGGATAGATTTTGTCCGGCCCGCCGAGAGTTATTGCTACATATTTAAAAATATATATATTTATACACATTTTTGACAACAACTGTGATTTCAGTACTCTTTTCTTACTAGCCACTCCATTTCTTAATAAGTGTAAAAGCAGCTGTAAACAAGCAGCGATCAACCATTGCGAGATATTAGCAAATGGTCTGCACGGACTGTACATGTCTCCCAGAAAAAGACTCTAAAAACATAAAAAACCATGCTCAAGCTATGTCTTCTCTTTTTGGATCTACCTACAAGTGTGAGCAGACATTTTCAAAAATGAAGTTTGTTCCAAATACATACCTTCCTTGTCAGATGAACATTTGAAAACAATTGATCGGAACCACAAAGTTTGATCCTAAATGGGCGGATATTCCAAGTGGAAAAGAAATGCAATCTTCTCACTAAAAATAAGTATTCTCTTTTAGCTTGGTAACTTTCTGTGAATTCGTGTATTATCAAGTTGTCTTATTACTATAAATAAGTTATTATCATTTTGTTTAACTTGCTAAACTCATGCATTGTCAAGTTTTCTTATGACCTTTTTACACTCAATAAATTGGACTTTGTATTGAAATGAAATGAATTGGTTTGTTTCGTCCTGTGTTTTAATTAAACCTAATAATTTTACACTCCCCAAATCCCCCGTCGTGTGTGTCCCGGGTCCCCACAAGTCAAATTCCATGTACATCCTTGTTATTGGCCCTCTAAGCCTCCCAGAATTAACAATGTGGCCCTTGGATAAAAAAGGTTGGAGACCCCTGCTCTAGGGAATTGTTCCTGGGTAAGAAACATATCTAAATATCATATTTAAATTGTCCGGAAGTCTTCAATTACTTACACAGCGGCCATTTTGCTTTTTTCACTTATTATTTTTTTCTAAATAATGGTTGAACATACGAAATTGAAACTCTGCACAATCATTTATAACAACTAGACAAAGCTACAAAAAATTAGCCTATGATAATTTTTCAAATTCATAAAAAATGACGGCTTTTTAAATAACTCAGAATGGTTTTACAAAAAATTTACAAGAATAACTTATTTTAGTAAATTTAATTGCCTATCGATTGGTACCATATTTTTTTTAATTGGACCAATATTAACTGAGATATGGCAGCTTTAGTGGTTGGTTACCCACCTTTAGAGGGTTATGTAACGTTATTTTATTGTTTGAAATGACCTAAAATCGCTTACTATTAACATGCAATTCAAATAGAGATTGTTGTATCATTGAGGCGACTCTATTAGCATGCCTTGATTTGCACTGCAACAAACTTTCAGGGGTTACCCATCACTAAGGCTGCCATATCTCAGTTAATATTGGTCCAATCTTAAAAACTCAGGTACCAATCGATGGGTAGTTAAATTTACTAAAACAAGTTATTCTTGTATTTTTTTGTAAAACCAACGGTTTCCGAGTTATTTAAGGGACAAACATTTTAATTGTCCGCCATTTTGTTTTACGAATTTGAAATATTATCAAAATTTATTGGTAGCTTTGTCTATTTGTTATAAATGATTGTGCAGAGTTTCAATTTTGTATGTTTAACCAGTTAAAAAAAATAAGTGAAAAAAGCAAATTTGCCGCTGACTTCCGGACAATTTAAATATGATATTTAGATATGTTTTCAACCCAGCAAAAATTCCCTAGAGCATTGGTAGGGAGTTCGTAAACAAACTGTATAAGGAAATCTTAACAATATCGAAACATACAATCATACTAATATGAGGGATTCCAGCGTAAAGTGTTAAATCCCGGCATTATCTATCTATCAATGTTTAAATAAATGGAGGTACAGTATTAGGCTAGGCACACACCGGTTAGTCAAGACAAGACTAGTCACGTTTAGTCACAATACTTCACATTGTTGCTTATGAAGACATGTCTAAATTGCAATGACTAATCAGTGTGTGTTGCGTCATAGGCAACTATGTGAAGTATTGTGACTAACGGATGAAAATTACTGAGATATTGCAATCATTCAAATGCTAATGAATTTCCTATTATATTAAGCGAGCAATTTCTGTATTCATATATCTGGTTATTTTTACATCTGGTTATTTTTATATCTGGCTATTTTTATATCTGGTTATTTATGTTTAACGGATCTCGAAAACGGCTCTAACGATTTCCACGAAATTTGGAACATAGTAGGTTTATGATATAAAGATTCGATTGCTCTAGGTCTCATCCTTGGGAAAATTCGCTGAACGACATTAAAAGGATAATTCATCCTTGGCTGAAACAGCTGTGGATAGTAAAAAGTGAATATGTGAAAAATCTAAATATCGCATCCCCGAAATTCATAAGATGACGTATAGCCAGCTGTGAAATATAAACACGATCATTTCAGAGAATTGTGTTCTGTTTATCTATAAATAAAAATAACGAGCGAAGCTCGGTGCCCCGATATTAATCATTATCAAACGAAAATCCAAATTAAATGCTGTACTTCACCCCGAAGACTTCTGCTACTGCAAATATTGGTAACAGGATAGTCAGCCCGGGCTGACCAATAATTTTTGAATAGTAGCGCTCATCGAATTCCATCTAGCTGTTTACCCTGTTGTCAGTATTTGCAGTAGCAGAAGTCTTCGCGGTAAAGTACTGCATCTAATTTGGATTTTCGTTTAATAATAATAATTATTGTGACTAAACTTGTCTGATCATATCTTGTCTTGTCTTGTCTTGACTAACTGGTGTGCGCCTAGCCTTAGGCTGGTCACACACCGATTAGTCAAGACAATACTAATCACGTTTAGTCACAATACTTCACATTGCTGCTTATGACACAACACACACTGATTAGTCATTTCAATTAGACATGACCTCGTAAGCAACTATGTGAAGTTTTGTGACTAAACGTGACTAGCCTTGCCTTGACTAATCGGTGTGTGACCAGCCATAGTGTTATTTATAGGGGATGCAGACAGTTTAAGGTGAATGTTACAATAAAACATGGAAACAGCTGATAGAATTGTTGGTAAGAGTGGGAGCATGGTGGAGCGACAAGGGTAGCTTTAAGCTTAAAAATGCTGCATTTAATTAAACGGTGGAGTACTTACTCTATGCGCGCCACCATTTAAATACATGCATTACATTCACCACTCTCAATCTTGAAGCGTTCTCGTCATGTTTGCACCCAGAACGTGTTGTAACATGTTCAAATACAACAATGTGGTGATGTAAACTGTCCTAAAATTAATAAAAAACTATCAAAAATTATATTGCTAGCTAATTTTTCCTTTCATGAACGTCAAGTCCGGATCAACAGCACTGAAAAACGCGCCAACCAGATGCAGGGATCCAGTTACTAATACGGAAAACTCCCGTTTTTCCGCGGCGCTGCTCAAATTTTCCAGATAATCTAGCGCGTCACGTACGGTGGGGAAACTTGAGACTGTCTGAGGCTCCCGTTTCGTGGTTCGTGATTCGGTCAGCTCTTGCCAGATCTTCAAGTGCTCGCGACACCGGTCTAGTTGGCTTGAGACTGATGTCATTAGGTTGGCCTGGTCTGAAATAAATACATAGAATCCTATTATATTAAGCGAGCAATTTCTGTATATATCTGGTTATTTTTATATTTGGCTATTTTTATATCTGGTTATTTATGTTTTACGGATCTCAATAACGGCTCTAACGATTTTCACTAAATTTGGAACACAGTAGGTTTATGATATAAAGATTCGATTGCACTAGATCTCATTCTTTGGAAAACTCGCTGAACGACATTAAAAGGATAATTCATCCTTGGAAAACAGATGGTAATTTCGTCGTCTCTCGATAACAGAAGATGCGTGTGCCTGTGTGGGAGAGTGACAGAATTATTTCCAGCTGTGTAATCATAATCAATCAGCGAGAAATTTTATCTAGCTAGAAAATTTTTATTCGATTTGATCAACATAATCTGATTTGTTGACATGACATGATAATCCTCCTAAACTAGAGTATATCATAATTTTCAAAGTTGATCATTATTTGACAATTTCAAGTGATTAGTGAGTGTTATTTCGTTATTTAATTTGATTTTTATATAATCTGAATTAAAATTTTTCTTGTTTTCAAATGTTTGAACAGAAAATTGAACCTGAATTCAAGTGTGTGGAACATAACGTACTTTCTGGACTATTTATAGTGTATAAATCAAAATTCGGGAAAGAACCAGTTTTGGGCTGTGCTGTTAGTACTTCCCCAATCATTTTAAAGAATTGTGTGGTTTATCAAAAGTCAATAAATAAATAACGAGCGAAGCTCGGTGCCCCGATATTATAATTGATGAAAAATTACCAAGTTATTCAGAACTAGCGGCTTACCCGTGCTCCGCTAGGGTCTAATAATTGAAAACTTGACAAACTGAAAGCTTGAAGAATTTGAAATAGGCCTAATACCATCCTCGGTAATTTAAGAATCGATATACAAAATTTCAAGTTCATTAGTCCACTAGTTCAGACGTGATGATGCGTCATTCGTGAATTTCATTAATTCATTATTCCTGGACCGAAAATCAAGTGACGATGCAGTGTGTGATTACATAACCTTAACTTTTGGACAACAACATTTTATCAAAATTTTTGAAGATAAATAGTACAGGCTCAGCCTAGTTTTTCCTCCAATGTCATAATTGTATTATGATTATAGTGTTTTATACAATAAATGAATAAATTTCCTATTCAGTACGTGTGTAAGCGAATTATTTCCTTTATTATATTACTAGCAGGTAACCCGTACTCCGCAAGGGTCTAATAATTGAAAACTTGTCGAACTGAAAGCTTAAAGAATTTGAAATAGGTCTATTACCATCCTCAGTAGATTAAGAATAGATATACAAAATTTCAAGTTAATCAGTCCAGTACTGTAGTTAAAACGTGATGTTGCGTCATTCGTGAATTTCCTATTCCGTACGTGTATAAGCCAATTCTTTCCTTTATTATAATACTAGCAGGTAACCCGTGCTCCGCAAGGATCTATTTTAAAACTTGACCGAGTGGAATCTTGAAGAGTTTAAAATAGGCCTATAACCATCCTCGCTTAATTAAGAATCCACATGTAAAATTTTAAGTTAATCAGTCCAGTAGTTCAGACGTGATGAAGCATCATTCATGAATTTCCTATTCTGTACGTGTATAAGACAATTATTTCCTTTATTATACTACAGTAAAGATTATATTATATATTATAACGTATGGAAAGGGTAGCGACAGTGCCTTCACGATGAGTCATTCGTCAAAATCCAATTCTTTTCCTTTATTATATTATGATTTGATCGAGTTGGTGAGTTGAATCAATTGATTTAAATTAAATCAATTAAATTTCTATATTTTGTTGTTTGATTTTAGTAAGTATATTATATCGTTTCTTGAATTGTATAAACTTTATTGCTTAAGATTCTATGTAACTGCTTTGAATTGTATTCAGAAGGAAAAATTAAATTGAATTGATAACAAAGAAAAAGATGAAGCTAGGGGTTTAGACTAGTTGAATATTGGAGAGAATTCGATAAAAACCTGGAAATGAGATGGATTTGAACAGGTAAAGGCGCTACACTCTTGTGTAATCGGTCTTCAGCCTGGCTGAATTTTGATGCGGAATATACCTGTGAGATCAGCCTCTCACGTGTCAATATCAAAGCACCTCTACGTTGGTAGGTACAAAAAATTGAAAATTCAATATCAGCCATTCTAGGAAACAACACTGTTGAAATATTCATGTACAACTCGTTTCAATCACAAAACAATTGAAATTAACAATATGATTACTATTGTATATGACTGTGTTATGAAAACTTTTATGTTGGTAGCTTGAAAGTATACAAATCGAAAAACTTTGAAAAATATGAGCAGTAAAAGGTTATTTCAGCCTGTTGAACAGACTTAAAGTGAATTCAAACAAAATTATTCTTATAGGTGTTAGAAGATCGTATACAGAGTGTCCCACGAAATGTGTAACAGCTGAAGACCATAGAATCTACATGCAATACAAAATGTATAGCAACATTTTCTTATATCGACCTTAGTTTTCAAGATATAAAGATTTCTCGATATTCTTTTAAAAACGTCAAAAACTGGGAAACTATCAGTCAAAATCTAATTAAAGGATATGATTAATGTTTTTGAAGGGATGGATTCAGAGATCCAAAGGTTCAAAGAACCTCACTCGTCAACCGAAGCTTATTGTGTGTCCCAGAGTATGTTAGTTAGGCAAACCAACTCCCGTGTCCTTAACAAGGTCCAGGAGTTTTTCCCTATACCAACATCCCATTCCTCACCTGGTTGCTTACAGACAAACAGAGCCCTTCTTCTAGCTCCAAGACTTTCGCAATACAGTATGATATGCTCAGTAGTCTCTTCACACTGATTACAAAGCCTACACATCTGGCTTTCATTTCTGAGTCCAATTGTGTGGAGATGTTTCCTGAAGTGGCCATGTCCAGTTATCAGGGCAATCGAATGCTTGACCTGATCTCTACCCAGACTCACCTTGTGAAGCGAGGGCTTGCGTCTGCCAGCAGCCTTTTGCCAAGTGCTTGAACAGGGTGACCCTGCCATTGCTGGTGATGTAAGTCCCTGGATCATTTACTTATTGTGTGGAAGGCAGTTGTTTTACTTATGCCACAGCCTGGCTCTGGGCCAAGGAATGACATACTAGAACCCCGCTTAGCAAGCTCATCTGCACGCTCATTACCTTCTATGCCTACATGGCCAGGTACCCAACCAAGATGCACAGAGTTGCGTGTTGCAAGCCTGCTGAGTGTTTTGTGGCACTCCCACACCAATTTGGACTTGATTTCATTGGAGTCAAGAGCCTTGAGGGCAGCCTGACAATCTGACAGGATTACTATGTACTTGTCGCAATAGCGTCTGGCAATGCCTATGTTGACACAAGCCATGATGCCCCAAATTTCTACCAGAAAGATGGTACAGTGTTGTCCCAGACTTGCATAAACTTGTGTTCTATAGTGAGGTTCACGTTATAATGGCAGTGGATAAAGATAGAAGAATAGCGATGCCGATTCTCTGCATTGAATAATTATATTTCTACACTGTCAAAAACATAATTGGCATCGTTGTGGACCTAGAAAAGGATAGTACCACCGGCTATGTCGAATGATAGACAAGGATAGCAAAACCAAAGTTGATCAAATACTGTCATTATAACGTGGACCTCACTATAGGTGAATCACTGTACACCCCGTAGCCAGATTTCCCTTCAATGAGAGAACCGTCTGTGTAGCACACAAGGCTGCCTCTTTTGGGATAGGGCCCTTCCTCAGACTTCCACTCATCTCTAGAGCAGAATTTAACAGAGAACCAAGGATATGGTTAGAAGAGGTTCTCTCTATGGAATATGGTTCTAATAAGATTCATTCAATTTCTTCCTTCGTTTGACATTTTAGAACTTTTTGTGATCGCTCAAAGGTGAAAATGTTTATTTGTCGATTTTAAAGGTAAATTTCAAACATTTTGAAGGCTCACAAAAAGTTCAAAAGAACAAAAAATTGTATGAATGAATGAATCTTATTGTAAATTTCTTCCTCTTCCTAACTATATCCTTAGAATTGGATTTTGACTAATAATTTTCTAGTTATTGACGTTTTTAAAAAATATCGAATATCTCGAAAACTGAAGTCGATGTAAGAAACCTTTACTGAACTTTTCTGTTGCAAATTTCATGTTTAATCTATGGTCTTCGGCAGTTACACTTTTCATGGGACACCCTGTATATGTTTGAGAATACTGACCTGATGTGATGTCATAGTTATTTTGATTGGCAATATTCGTTGAGAAGAGGATTGTATCGAATCGACAGCAATCGAGCAGAGACAACAGCGCGTAGGAGTCTCTATTACTGGTAACGTTGAACAATAATACTTTCACTGATTCTTTACTGCAACAAACACAAATTCAACAATATTAGAACTGAGAAGTTCCTCACTTGATTATCGTAATAAACGGAATATTGAGGTTTTTACATAAACAGAGTATTTGGTAAAACTGGAGTATAGTACAGAACTAATAAACTGAGTAGAAAGACTGACCCTAAAGCTGAAACAAACCAATTTAACAAAAATGTGTAAAAAAAGGTACTTATATTTTCAATTTTTATGTAAATACATGTAGCCCTAATCAAGAAAGCGAACATGAATTTAAATTTATGAGTCACTTACAATTTACAAACACACAAGTACCTAACTTACCCTGTATTTCATTGTAACACTACTACTAAGTAAAATTTACATTCTACTATTTGTAGACTTCAAAATGTCTTTTGAAGAGTTGAAACTATAGTCCGAGAGATAATACTTTCAACATGAAGAGGGGAAACCGATTTCTCCGTTCACAGTTTGTAGCATGTACAGAGAGGTGAGTGGAGAGGAGTAAGCATGCTGTGCACAATATAATGATGATACAAAAGTAGGGAGAATGCTGTTATGTAGTGGGAGTGATTAGTAAAGGAAAGCGTATCGGGCCTCTCTATCTTCGAGTGAGAGCCTTGTTAAAAATAATATATCTTGGACTACAGTAGTGGTACAATGAAATAAAGCAATGGTCGCCAAACTTATGAACCTGTGAGCTAGAATAGCATTTATAAATCTTCTAGTGAGCTACCAAGGAATATTAGACTGAATAAAGTACAGTAAGCATAATGAAATTTTCACACTTTTATTGCCTATAAAGATACATTTCTAGTGTTGAAATCTACTTATCTTATAGCAAAAAGTATAAAAAAGTTGAAATGTACAGTTCAATGAGAGCAGTGGAACTCTTTTTGGTCGTCAAGTATTTTCTTGATGTTTGGAGTGTACGGTACGTTGTAGCCGCCATTCTGATGCAGTTGTCTAAATGTTCATCATCCAGTCTGTTGCTATATCGATTTTTTATGAATTTAATAAAATGCCTTACACAAGTAAGTAGAGCTGAACATAACTCTCAACCTCAATGGAACTTGAATAATATTTGGATATTTTTCTTTGGGGACTTGAGGCCAAATATTTCCAGTTGTAGAAAGTGATCTGAGAGACAGATCATTTTGAAAATCCACAAATTACATTTCAACTGAAGCCTGATCTCCACCAAAATGTTTTACTATACAAACTGAAAAATCTTCTGCATAGATATCTACAAAAGAGAGTTGATGAATTGTAACATATTTGATATGCTTTTAAAATCTTGAAATCGTTGATCAAACTGTTGTTCAAATCTGAAAGAATTGTAACGTATTCTTGGTTATTGCTGCGGTGCTGTGGAGGATTTCTCTCGTCATTGATTTCCTTCAGACTGGGAAAGTGTTTATGATCAAACTGGACGACATTCTTTTGCACGAGCATTTCTTTGAGCTACCAAAAACTACCCCACGAGCTACCGGTAGCTCGCGATCGACTGTTTGGCGACCACTGAAATAAAGGGTACATGATATTTTTTATTGTGTTTTTTAATAATCGGTAGCTCTAAAAAAAGAGTGAATATTGAAATGTACTTACAGATGGGAATAAATTGAAAATTGCATTTGTTCAAATGCTGATTAATGAACAATAATTTATTAATTATTCATTAATTAGCATTTGAACAAATGTAATTTCTTTTTTATTTCCATCTGTAGACTGGCTGGCCGCTAAGGCTTCGTATAAAATGAGCGCTGCTATAGATTGTAAACACTACAATTAATATAGTCAGATTTACAAATTACTTTAGCCAGATAAACAAAAAATGTAGTCGGATACAAATTTTCATCGTTTGGTGAAAGGGTAAGCATTCCTGACTAGCAATTAGGAGGTAACGGGTTCGGTTCCCGGGCTGGCAAATAATTTTTGGATAGTAGCTCTCATCGAATTTCCATCTAGCTGTTAACCCTGTTGTCAATATTTGCAGTAGCGAAGTCTTCGGGGTGATTTACAGCATTTAATTAGGATTTTCGTTTAACAATAATTAATATTGAAATGGCTTACGTTTTAGTTTTACCGTTGAACCAAGATACACACTCATGCATGCTTTCTTTGGTGTGGGCTCCATCTATGTAGTAGGTCAGTGGACTGTCGTTCGACTCCAGTATTTGCTGTCTTCCCGGCCAATAGCACTTGTTGATGCCATCCAATGTGCGCTCACATATTGTTAGCCCTTTACCAATCATGTTCAGGTTACCTCCTGAAAAAAAAAATATTTTGGAAAATGTTACTTGAAGAAATATAACTGGCTAGACGGATATGGCGAGCGAAGCGAGCCTGACGGCTAGTAATATAATATTCCCAGGAATAGCTCTGATTGAAGTAGCTGTGCCCAATCAATTTTTCCGTGATAAATGCATTTCAATCTTCAACTTGGTGCCAACTTAACAAAGTCAACTCAACTCAATGCCAACCTGACAAAATTATTAATTTAGTTACCAGTTAACAACTGTTTCGAAGAGGTACTCTATCTAGATTATAGTTCTATATTAACATATGGTATGGACATTTTTCAATTATAATTAAGAGAATAAGAAGAACATACATGCTAAAAGACGAACTTTAAACCCTTAAAAACCACCCTTAGAGTTAAAATATTGCCAAATCCGTTCTTAGTGCGCCTCTAAAGGGCCAACTGAACATACCTACCAAATTTGAAAGTTTTTGGTCCGGTAGATTTTTAGTTCTGCGAGTGAGTGAGTGAGTCAGTCAGTGAGTGAGTGCCATTTCGCTTTTATATATATAGATTTCTAGATAACGCATTTCTAGACACGTTATTCTTCATTATATATGCTACTAGCAGGTATTCAGTGCTCCGCGAGGGTCTAATTAAAAACTGGACAAACTGAAATCTTGAAGAATTCAAAATAGGCCTATAACCATCCTCGGTAAATTAAGAATCTATGTGCAGCATTTCAAGTTAAGGCTGTTCTCTACACTTTTTTTTATTTAAATTGGATAATCTTTTTCAATATAATATTGTTAAGATCATTATAAGTGAGAAAAAGTGACAACTGACATTTTTAAGTGGTCTAATCGAGTTATGGGTTGTTGAAGTGCTAACTTTACAGATTCCGTTTTCTTTCCAGATCATAAACGGTTTCGACTATATTAACAGAACTTCTCTTAAAAATTCAAAAAATGTATCTTTCCAAACTGTAACATTTTATTCCCCATATCGTTCATACATAAAAAAGTTACATTTTTTGTAAATTCGATAGCTTGTTTATTTTGTCAAAAACCGCGAAAAAAGCATATTAGAACAAAGCCAATGATATACTGAATGTATTAAAAAAAAACTCCAATGGAAAATTCGAAACCGTTTATGATCTGGAAAGAAAACGGAGTTTAGTACTTCAACAACCCATAACTCGCTTATTAGACCACTTAAAAATTTCAGTTGCTACTTTTTCTCACTCTTATAATGATCTTAACAATTATATTTAAAAAGATTATCCAATTTAAATTAAAAACCGAACAGTCTTGATCTGTCCAGTAGTTGAGACGTGATGATGCGTCATTGGTGAATTTTCTATTCCGTACGTGTATAAGCCAATTCTTTCCTTCATTATATTACAAGCAGGTAGCCCGTGCTCCACAAGGATCCAATTTAAAAACTTGACAAACTGAAATCTTGGAGAATTTAAAATAGACCTATAACCATCCTCGGTAAATTAAGAATCCATATGCAGAATTTCAAGTTAATCAGTCCAGTAGTTCAGACGTGATGATGCGTCATTGGTGAATTTCCTATTCTGTATAAGCCAAGTATTTTCTTTATTATTATTATAGATTATATATAAATTATATCGTATGGGTAGGGTAGCGACAGTGTACCTGAAGAGATATAATGTTCACAATAATTAATTGTAAATTCAAAAAATTATTAACCAAAGTATGGCCACATCATCTGCTTCATGCAACTTATATTCGTATTAAAATTTGGAGGAAGCATGTTCTATCCTTATCATATTCATATAATCTGTTATTATATTCACACAAAAATGTATGAATAATGATTTTTTAGAGAAGCAAGGTTCACAGTATCTCTCATCAATATCAGTTTGATTGCCCACGCACAAGCCTGGTGCTGATATGGGTAACACCCTCAGCAAAAGAAATATTTGAAGACTTGAACGAAACAAATAAAAAATGAAAAACTAATCAGATTCCAGGGGATCTATAACTTTGTGGGCATCTGGTTCAATAATACTACCATAAAAACGGTTTCTTGAAGCGGGTTTCTTCAAATTGTTTGTTTCATTATATTTTTAAATTATTAAATAGATAAAAGATAATCTATCAATGCACGAATAAATAGATGAAAAGTGAATAGATGCCTAGTTTCAATTCTCTATCTGTATCTAAAAAAATGTGAAATTTAGCCAGAATTTTTACAGACAGCGGACTGTATTTGAAATAGAGCTTGTTTATGAATAGAAATCTAGTAGAGTAGATTAAATGCTGGCGTTATGATTCAGAAGCCCGGGTTCAAATCCTGGTCCGGGCAAGATATTTATCTTGGGCCACTCCCGCAGTTTGCATGGACACGATAAGACGTCGGTCCCGGCTGCCTAAAAAACATTCGTCAGGTCATGTCAGAGGCTCTGAAGTTGATCAGGTACGACCTGAAAACTCTGACGCCAGACCTGAGCCAGCCAGGTCATTCGATATTATTATTTATGATAAAAGTGTGTTTTTCTTGAAGTTTGTCTAGATTTGTCTAGTTTGTCACTAGATTTCAACTACAAAATCTCTGTTATCATTATGGAAAAATACACAAAATCACTCCCAATACAATTATAAAGATTGGTTATTTTTTCATCTATCAATTAATCATATTTTCACTTACTGTTTTTACACTTGGCCATCCAAGCGTACGATAGTTGTAATGCTAATGATACATTCAGCTCTTGTATCACACTTGAATCAAACGATTTCTTGATTATTTCGGCACTATTCGTGTAGTTTTCAAGCTTGTAATCGTCTATTGGCGGAGCTTCAATCAGAGTGCACTGTAAAAAAACAAAACATTGAAGAATATCCAAGAAAAACACAAGTTGAACATTTGAAATCGAACATTTTAAAACTGATATTTCAATTATTTTCATCAATAATATTGAAAATTAGCTCCAGAAAAAACTATAACATCAGTCGTGAGACAAATTGACGGCTTAAATTATATACAGGCAAGGTGTATTATTTATATTCAGGCGAGGTGGAACTTCCGTTAAGGACTCCCAACCAATAAAAGCCATGCGAATATTATTATAAGACAGGGTGTCCACTGAATCAGACTTAGAAAATTCCCGTACAATCCCCGTAAATTTCACGTTTTTCCCCGCCGGTTGAAACACATGATTAATATGTAAAAATATGGGTTGTAAGCGGAGGGTGGGTGGTTATGGGGTATGGTGTTACTCAGAACGGTGGTCATTCAGAAAAAATGTAATATCCTTAAATAACAATATCAAATGTAAAGCAGCATGTTTAACATCAAAATGTAGCGCCATTATACGATGATACCTGTATACTGTATTCCGAATAATATAAAAAACAAACTCTGCCCTTAATTAATATAGAATTAGCAAAGTAGCTAGTTGACGGAAGTGTCTAAAAATTCCAGTATCTCGACAAAATTCCCGTTCATTTCCCTTACATTTTTCGCCCAAATGAAATTCACGTACAATTCCCGGTTTCCCGCCCCGTGGACACCCTGTAGGATAATATTGAATATTTTTCACGGATACAACAGAGTAGAATTGTGAGCCGTTTTGGGTGTATCCCGTGGCTCAATTTTGTATATACATTGTATGGTGAATAAATAATATTTTAGACGAAATATCAACAGCTTCAGCATATTATCAAGCAAAATTAAAAATAAATTGACCTATAATATTGAAAAAAATTGGCTCACAGGTCAGATTACTTTACTTTGTAAGAACCGACGAATTTGTCAATATAAAATTAGCTCAAATTCAATAAAAAGTAGCCTAAAGTATCTTATGTCAGTATCGCATTCTTACTTTATCTCAAGGAAAAGTACAATATCTTATTACATGAACAAGTTTGTATTTTTTGTAACTCAAGTTTGTATTTTTTGCATCTCGTTCAGGGCCAACTAGAATAACACATGCCATAGGTATAAAATAGTACACAATTGTATGTTATATGTTTGTATACAATACATAAAAATAGTAATGCTTTCGGTAGCACTGTTGTCTCTCAAATCAAGTTTAACCGCAATATCGTATTCCATTCCCAACTCGTTTTGCTTCGGAATTTATGCATTTTTTGCTCACTGATGTAAAAGATTTGATAAATTATCACTGAATCATCATTGAATAATATGATGATAATATCATATTGTTATTGATAATAACAATACAAAATCAAGTTGATGACAAGTTGTTCTTGTCATCAACTTGATTTTGTATTGTTATTTTTAGTATTTATTTTGAATAGGATTTTTTGCGACTCCCTGTGTGCCTGAAACAGTTTTTAGTTTTTTAGTTCTGGGTAGTTAATTTTATTATTTTCTTGTGATAGGTGTTTGATTTATTAACCTTTGATTTGCTACGTTGTTAAATTTTGGCAATAAAGAATTGAATTGAATTCATCAACTAAACTTTTTTGTATTCTTCTCTCTAAAAGTAGAAAACATAAACCGAACAGTTTCAAAAGCTTTTAAGGTTGTGCTAGTTTAAACTTTATTTTTGGTAAATTGAATAACTTTCTCAAAAATTTATATTTTCAGAAAATTTTCGTTTTATTCAATCAACGATACCATGAAGAATTCATCCTCGGAATTTCATTTATTTCTTACCGAATTTGAAACGACCTGTCCCAAAAATGTAAACTTTATGCGCTCATATCTCAAAAAGTAATGATCGGAGAAAAAAGTTTTCCCTGAGAAAACTATTTCATTTTGATAGCATTAAAATCGAAAATTTTTGAAAAGTCTCACCAGTAGAAGGTTTTTTTTAGCAGTTGCACTGCCTTACAAGTTATTTTGATATTGACCATGAACAAATACACAAATCAAGCAATTATTATCAATTCTACATGCTTTTGATTTCTTCAGATCACCGACGTTTTGACGATGAAACTGGTTCAGTTATCATGCAAGGCCAACTAGATCGGTAAATACTTTCAAGTCACCATATACATATTCATATAAAAAGAACTAGCCGTCAGGCTCGCTTCGCTCGCCATATCCGTCTAGCCAGGGGGCTCCGCCCCCTGGACCACTGACTGGATCGTCCAAGAATGAGATCAGCAGGCTCGCTTCGCTCGCCTGCATTTTTCATTTGGGAATTTTTATCATATGTTAGGACAATCCAGTCGGGGGTCCAGACTAAACGGCTGGCTAAACGGATATGGCGAGCGAAACGAGCCTGACTGCTAGTAATATAATATTCCCAGGATTGAAGTAGCAGTGCCCAATCAATTTTTCCGCGATAGTCAACTCAACTTAATGCCAACCTGACAAAATTATTAATTTAGTTGCCAGTTAACAACTGTTTCGAAGAGGTACTCTATCTAGATTATAGTTCTATAGTAACATATGATATGGAAATTTCAATTATAATTAAGAGATTGGGAGAGAAGAATATACATGCTAAAAGACGAACTTTAAACCCTTAAAACAACCTTAGAGTTAAAATATTGCCAAAAGATTTCTCAGTGCGCCTCTAAAGGGCCAACTGAACATACCTACCAAATTTGAACGTTTTTGGTCCGGTAGATTTTTAGTTATGCGAGTGAGTGAGTGAGTGAGTGAGTGAGTGAGTGAGTGAGTGAGTGAGTGAGTCAGTCAGTCAATCAGTGAGTGAGTGCCATTTCGCTTTTATATATATAGATATTACATAACTTATAAATACATTAAATTGATGCTAAAAATACGTTGCATGAAAATTAACTTGTAGGCTAAAAAATATTTTTTTCTCTCAATCGACCTGAAGCTATAACACAAGGACTATCTTATTATTTTATCTTCCAATGTTATTACATTAGTATAATTTGCATTGTAAATAAATAAATACAGAATGTTTCCGAAATAGATCGACAAACTTCTTGAGGTATTTGAATCATGTAACGTCAATAGCTGGAATACTATCACTCAAGATCTAATTATAAGGATATGGTTGAAAGAGGAAGAAATTTCCAATAAGATTCATATAATTTGTTACTTTGTTTGACGTTTTTGAACTTTCTATGAGCGCTCAAAGTTGAAAACGTACATCGATCGAGTTCAAAGCCAAATTTCAAACAATATTAATGATTATAGATAGTTCAAAACGTATAGGTGAAAACATTATATGAAGCTTATTGGAAATTTTGTCCTCTTTCCAATCATATCCTAACAGTTAAATTTTGACAGATAGTATTCTAGTTATAGATTTTTTTTAATGTAGAAAAATCTATAAATCTTGAATACTATAAGATTAGATGATACAAGGATGATAGATAGACAAGGATAGCAACACCAATGTTGATCAAGGTCTGTAGATCAAGGTCAAGACACGATCCTGTGATGCATTGCAAAATGGCCATTTTGAGTGTATCAACTCTTTATCATAGTATTTTCACATAACATGATATGTTATTAGTAATTTTTAGATGAATGGGATAATGCTCGGCTTGGAATTGTAAAATAGATTCTTCCGACTTAATGAGACTATTTAGACTTCTACGAGAAACTAAATAGTTGATTTTTCAACTTAATTGATCGGTAACTTTCAAACTCTTTTTGAGGTAAAGGTTCATTTTGGTTTGTGCGTAAACTTCCGCAGTCGACGACGACAAGCATTGTTGACATTCATATTGTCCAAATTTCAAGTGTGCTAAAACAGCTGATCAAATAACTTTTCAGTTTGTGTTTATTATTCAAGAATAAAAACATTTCTAATAATATCAACATATTGTCATTTAAAAGTATAAATAAATAAGTGTGGCGAATCATCTGATATTTGCCACCTGTGATTAACAGCCTGTTTTCAACTTGCATCAGTTCAATAATTTTGTCATCTCTAAATTAAAACATCTGATCATTCATCTAGTTTTATTTAACCTATTTTATCATAGGAAATCCACAAACTCAACCTCCCCCGTTAAAACATAATAATTGAACATAATCTTCTAGATTATTTAGACAAATTGAAATCTACCCAATCTGAGAACCTGGCCCTGTCGTGGTCGACGACGGCATTTAAGCACAAACTAAAACCCAGCTTTAGCCTTGCATTTTTCTGTCTTGTCCCAATGCCTCATGAATTATAACAGCTATGTGTTACAAGAATAAGAACAATAATTTTTGGACTACTCATTATCGAAATTTCATTATTAAATAATCGAACACCTGAAGTGACATATCCGAAGCAGAATATTATTTTTAAAATGCATAACGCATGATTTTGTTACGAATTATATTGGATTTTGAAATGTGCCGCTAAAAATCGCATCGAAATGGCCGCTTCATGAGGAACATGGGTGTTTAGAACTGTTTCTATAGACCTTGATGTTGATCAGGTGCTGCCATTATAACGTGGACCTCACTGAAGTACAGTAACTTTGCCTCCGTGACTTTGAAAGGCAAGGTATGGTTCGCGAGGTAATATTTACGGCTATGATAAAACATGAGGCTTCAGATACCCTAGATCCCTAGATGGAGGAAGCTCCCCACAGAACTTCCTTGAAGGAAGCTCTCTACACACAGAGATTCTCCATGAATGAGAGATTTGCAACGTACCACCAACAATGGAAAGAGCTGTTGGACGAGTCAGCTGATAGGTTGTGTATCTTTTCGGATACAACACGTTGCGTTGAGAAGATACAAAAGAGCATCTGTTGCTTAGGGAACGAACCATTAAAGCTCCTTGTGTATCTTTTCGGATGCATCACGTTGCTTTTGAGAAGATACAAAGGAGCAACTGTTGCTTATGGAACGAGCCATTAAAGCTCCTTGTGTATCTTTTCGGATGAATCACGTTGCTTTTGAAAAGATACAAAACAGCATCTGTTGCTTAGGGAACGAACCATTAAAGCTCTTTGTGTATCTTTTCGGATGCATCACGTTGCTTTTGAGAAGATACAAAAGAGCATATGTTGCTTATGGAAAGATATATTTCGCCGATAGGCAAAGCTACAGGACCCGGACTATAAATGAGAACGCGCCAACGAAGCTCCCCAACAGCTAAGCTCCCCGTCAGTATAGCTCCTTTTAAAACCACTTTCGAGGGGATTGGTTGACGGGGTCAACTGAGCTCCTGAGAGAGGTTATCGTCACCGAACCCGAATTCAATAAGAAACAATTCCAAGTCAGTTGAATTCGGAAACAGAAATTATTTATTTCATTTTATGTTTGCAGTGATAGAAGTGACAACATCAACAAGCTTTCTTCTATTAATCGAATTCATAGAATGTGTGAAACAGTGCCTGTGATTGTACTACTTCCCCGCCCGCTTCAAGCTACGATCACGACAACCAGAATCTAAATGCAGTAGGGGATCAGCTGTCGGGGAACTTGGTTGTCGTGAGCGTGTGGAACGACAACCAAGCTCCTTCGTCCTAGTAGGGGATGTTCGATGTTTTTGAACGGGTAGTATTGTAGTCTAGTGGCCCTCGCCGATAGGGCGAGGTGTCGGGGAGACTAGTTGACGGCAATGGAATATTTTGCCAGGGGATTTACTGACGCCTGTGATCAAAATTGCGAGGAGCTTAGTTGTCGGGGAGACAGGTTGGCGGCGACCCCTATAAATAGCAACTCACATTGTTGTCTCGTGACCTCTCCTTGAGCACGTGTAGGGCGGAGGGTGGCTGACCTCTGGCTACAATCACGGTTGACCTTGGCTTGATGATCCCCGCCTTCTGCCAGGCTATCTGCTCGATGCGGTCCCCCAGCAGTTTGGTGTGGTCAAGGCCTAGCGAGGTGATGCCAACAATCGGTGTATTACTATAATACATATATTATTACTAAAAACTCACAAGTCGATAATTATCATTTAAGGCCCACTGCAAATAGATCACGGTCTATAAATACAGGTCATGACACAATCCCGTGATGCATTGCAAAATCGCCATTTTATGGGGTCCTAGTTCACCAATTTTCAAATTTATCAGCTGTTATCATTATAGATTGAACAACATGATTTGTTATTTTGTTATATTGTTCAAGAAATATTGCTTGTCTTCCGACATAATAATAATATCTAGATTCCAACTAGGAACTGAATTGTTGATTTTTAGATTTACTCTTAATTTAACACATATAACTAGAGATACCAGTAATGATATAAAAAATTGGATAATTGCAAACTATTTCACTTCAATAGGAAACCTTATTTAAATTAAAATTTATTGTATCCCTTATAATTTATTTACTTTTCTCTTTTCTACTATTTTCTTTTCTACTTTTCTACTATACTATTTTCGATTTGCAACGGTCACCAGCGGGTAAAGTTTATTCTTTTGCTGGTGATGCCATATATAATACGTAAATTATATATACTTACGTAAAGATATATTTATAATTTTGTATTATTATTTTCTTATTTTTAAGTTAACACTTGTATTTTGTTTAAATTTATTGTTCATCATATTTGATTTGCTCTTTATTTGTGATTGTTTTTTTAAATGGCGAAATAAATGATTTGATTTGATTGGGAACTTCAAACTGTTTTTGAGGTTAGCCTTATGTACCATTGCCTTATGAATCATAACAAGTTACAAGAATAAGTACAATTTTAATAATAAAAATGAATTATTGAACCATTTATTATTGAATTTTCATTATTAAAGAATCGAAAAACTGAATTTACATATCTGAACCTAAATATTGTTTTTAAAAAGCATAAAGCATGATCTTGTTATGAGCAGATTGGAATTTCAAATGTACCGTCATAAAGACCCCACATAATGGCCGCTCCATAAGGAGCACGAGAGTCATGACCTGTATTTATAGACCTTGAAATAGATATATCACATATCACACCAATATTGAATGATTGAAGAAACAGCTGTTGATCTATATAAATACTAAAATAATAAACCGAATCACTTTCTCACAGACTCGTATGCAGATACTCTGTTTAAACGGAGAAATGTCAGCTGTTCATTAACCCCTTATGGAACACATTATGATAAATGCAACCATATCTGCAAGTAAACGTGGTTTACCGTTAAATGTAGTGTTATCATGTGACCCTAAGATTAGCAGAAAAACTAAACTTGATATAAAAACCGAGCTTCTAGTAATTTATTATTCCATATTGACGAATAAGGCTCGAGATTTCTGCTCTAACTAGTGATTGCAATGCCATTTCTCTGGATATATTTGTTAGAAGTGGTATCGCTTACGAATTTTGGTTATATTTTTTCTCTCTTTTTCCTATCTTCTTGCCTTTTTCGCTCCACTTCATTCCTTTCTTTTATACCATAGAGAAACAATAGCATTAGTAGATATCCAATGGTATAGGGCGTTTATGTCGCAACTTTTACAGTTCTTTTATTTCAAACCGATAGTACACGCAGTTCTTTCCCGTAAAGCTGTGTGACGCTGGTAGTCTCTCATATTGTGCCGTTCATACACTCTCAACCGGCCAAAACAGTAAAATCGACAATAATCGGCTTGAGTTAACAGTAAAAGTTGCGACATAAACGCCATGGGATATCATAAACACCATGGGATACCTACTTAATATGCTATTGTTACTCTATGGTATTAAAGAAAGGAATGACAAGTGAAGAGGAGCGAAATATATATCCTATATCCTACGGGATATCTACTTACGCTATTTTTCTTCTATGTTTATACCCTCTACCACCATCAAGCCTGTTTTTTTTTGTTGGGAAAATTTTTATTTTGTTTGTGTTGTTTTGCATATTGATTTATTTTGTGTATCTCGTGTTTATTTGGATAA
Source organism: Nilaparvata lugens (assembly GCF_014356525.2). NCBI lineage: Eukaryota > Metazoa > Arthropoda > Insecta > Hemiptera > Delphacidae > Nilaparvata > Nilaparvata lugens. The sequence continues at coordinate 6,171,034 of NC_052510.1, read as the reverse complement.
AATTATTGATTATTATTGATATTGATAATACATATGCTAAAGAACGTTTCAACTAGATTTATTTCTACACTCTAACAGAATATACAAGGGAATAAATAAATGCCGGTGAGTCAATGGCCCATATGAATAAAACCAGAGCAAATGCTCATGAGCAAAAGCATTGAGCATAAGGTTTTGCTCATGAGCAAAAGGTAGAAGCAAAAGCATTTGCTCATTTTGATATGAATAAGCTTTACCTTATACTCTTACCTTATGCTCCTGAACTCTGGAGCAAATGCTCACGTATTTTAAAGATTTTTCATCAGCTGATTCGCTTTTGTAGCCTTAATTTGTATGTATAGCTCACGGAAGCGCTAAATATGCAAACAGGGGGCACCACTGTGTTTGCGTCGTGTGCTCTGTTTTCTATTTTTATGAATACAGTTTTATGTTAGTTGAGTTTAGAATTTTGAAATAATAGCGTGAAAAAATGTCATCTCTATAATAATCTTCAGCATATTCTTATAATATCAATAGCCTTGTTATAATCGTCTACACTCTCATATTCTTAAATGCCTATTTTCTATTTTGTGATGGCTATCTTTATAACAGGTAGCTTTTGTATTTATTCTTTTGTAGGAATAATGGTGATATATATCATGGTTGAATCTAAAAAGAGTTTTATAGTTCTACACTATTGGTTGTGATAGTATCTGGTATAGTTTCCTCTTCCTATCAAGGAAGGTTTCCTCTTCATATCAAAGGTGATAAGCTGCTCTAGACGAAGCATTTGTTTCAAAAGTTGAGCAAATGCTCTAGTTTATTCATACAATTTTGAGCAAAAGCTTCTACTTTTGAGCAAATGCTCAAACTATTTTTTTGATGAGCATGAGCAAAAGGTTTTGCTCACGTTTATTCATAGAAAATGAAGCAAATGCTCCATATTTTAGAAGTATGAGCAAATGCTCAACTTTATTCATATGGGCCATTGAATCCGATCGGAGCCGTCGGCTTCAATGCTCCTCTCGGAATTCCCGACGGCATTTCCGATCTACGATGCGTACGATGCAGACAGGTATGCGCACTTCAATTGAAACAAATGCATCAAATCTAATCGTCCGATCCGTCCGATGCGTGCCGTCCGTCCGATGACGATCTGTGTGCGCCTACCTTTAGGCGACAACCAAGCTCTTTCGTTCGTTCTAGTAGGGGATGTTCGATGTTTTTGAACGGGTAGTATTGTAGTCTAGTGGCCTCGCCGATAGGGCGAGGTGTCGGGGAGACTAGTTCACGGCAATGGAATATTTTGCCAGGGGATTTACTGACGCCTGTGATCAAAATTGCGAGGAGCTTAGTTGTCGGGGAGACAGGTTGGCGGTGACCCCTATAAATAGCAACTCACATTGTTGTCTCGTGACCTCTCCTTGAGCACGTGTAGGGCGGAGGGTGGCTGACCTCGGGCTACAATCACGGTTGACCTTGGCTTGATGATCCCCGCCTTCTGCCAGGCTATCTGCTCGATGCGGTCCCCCAGCAGTTTGGTGTGGTCAAGGCCTAGCGAGGTGATGCCATATATAATACGTAAATTATATATACTTACGTAAAGATATATTTATAATTTTGTATTATTATTTTCTTATTTTTAGTTAACACTTGTATTTTGTTTAAATTTATTGTTCATCATATTTGATTTGCTCTTTATTTGTGATTGTTTTTTTTTAAATGGCGAAATAAATGATTTGATTTGATTGGGAACTTCAAACTGTTTTTGAGGTTAGCCTTATGTACCATTGCCTTATGAATCATAACAAGTTACAAGAATAAGTACAATTTTTAATAATAAAAATGAATTATTGAACCATTTTTTATTGAATTTTCATTATTAAAGAATCGAAAAACTGAATTTACATATCTGAACCTAAATATTGTTTTTAAAAAGCATAAAGCATGATCTTGTTATGAGCAGATTGGAATTTCAAATGTACCGTCATAAAGACCCCACATAATGGCCGCTCCATAAGGAGCACGAGAGTCATGACCTGTATTTATAGACCTTGAAATAGATATATCACATATCACACCAATATTGAATGATTGAAGAAACAGCTGTTGATCTATATAAGTACTAAAATAATAAACCGAATCACTTTCTCACAGACTCGTATGCAGATACTCTGTTTAAACGGAGAAATGTCAGCTGTTCATTAACCCCTTATGGAACACATTATGATAAATGCAACCATATCTGCAAGTAAACGTGGTTTACCGTTAAATGTAGTGTTATCATGTGACCCTAAGATTAGCAGAAAAACTAAACTTGATATAAAAACCGAGCTTCTAGTAATTTATTATTCCATATTGACGAATAAGGCTCGAGATTTCTGCTCTAACTAGTGATTGCAATGCCATTTCTCTGGATATATTTGTTAGAAGTGGTATCGCTTACGAATTTTGGTTATATTTTTTCTCTCTTTTTCCTATCTTCTTGCCTTTTTCGCTCCACTTCATTCCTTTCTTTTATACCATAGAGAAACAATAGCATTAGTAGATATCCCATGGTATAGGGCGTTTATGTCGCAACTTTTACTGTTCTTTTATTTCAAACCGATAGTACACGCAGTTCTTTCCCGTAAAGCTGTGTGACGCTGGTAGTCTCTCATATTGTGCTGTTCATACACTCTCAACCGGCCAAAACAGTAAAAATCGACAATAATCGGCTTGAGTTAACAGTAAAAGTTGCGACATAAACGCCATGGGATATCATAAACACCATGGGATACCTACTTAATATGCTATTGTTACTCTATGGTATAAAAGAAAGGAATGACAAGTGAAGAGGAGCGAAATATATATCCTATATCCTACGGGATATCTACTTACGCTATTTTTCTTCTATGTTTATACCCTCTACCACCATCAAGCCTGTTTTTTTTTGTTGGGAAAATTTTTATTTTGTTTGTGTTGTTTTGCATATTGATTTATTTTGTGTATCTCGTGTTTATTTGAATAAAATTATTGATTATTATTGATATTGATAATACATATGCTAAAGAACGTTTCAACTAGATTGATTTCTACAGTGATGCAGATTTGATGGCTAGTGAGATCGGACTCCCCAACTGCAACTAGAGATACATGGAAGACTATAGACGAAAAAAGAAATACTAATCGAGTAACAGTTATTGTGAATTGGCATACGAAACAAAAACCTCCAACTTTTCCTCCAACTCCTGTCTAAAGTGCTTACTTTACTCCCTGGAACATAATACTAAAGTGTCACTTTTTCGCTCTCGGGAGGAAAAAACAGGAAAACTCCCTAGAGCGAAAAGTAACTCCATTTAAATAACATGGGAAGCATCTCTATTTTACAAACGTACATTTGAAATAGGTTAGAAGGTCTAAGCTCAGATGAGGAAGCATATAGAGTAGTCATTAAACCAACTAAATTCAATACCTCAACCAGACATTTGATCAATTTAAATGAAATTTATGTTTGTATGCTAAAATTATTACAAACTTCATATCACTATACTAAAAAAAAAAGTTATAAAAATGTTTTTATTCCATGTTATTGAAAATACCAGCCAACGAATATTCCTCATTAACTAATCAAATTTGAAACGGGAACTTCATCATAGTTGTAGTTGTGGCGGCCATTTTTGTTACAACTTTTGCCGACAGATAGCGCATAGCGCTGAAGATAATCTGGCGCGTATATCATGAGTGAAAAATGTTTTTTCTCCCTCAGAAAAATTGTTGCCCTCGGCTTCCCCTCGGGCTTCAAACTTTTCCCTCAGGGAGAAGAAAACATACCTACTTTTCACTCTAGATATACAAATAACTATTATGAATTAGTGAAGGATTTGGGAACAAACCTGAAAATATTTGTGCAATCATTTTCGCCGCCTATTCCAACCTCGATGACAGCGACATCTACCTGCTCTGCCAGAAACACGTGAATCGCCATAACTGTTAGAAAACTGAAGTAGAAAGGCATTGATCCATCGTACTCATCCTATAAGCAGAGAAAACAATGTCAGTTGGTCTATAAGGCAGGAGAGAGTGGGTTATTCTATTATTTGTAAGAACAATACAAAAGTGATTGGCTACATGAACAAACAGTGATTGGACAATTTTTTTATTATTGGATAAGATCAGTTATAAATTATATATACTTACGTAAATATATATTTATAATTTTGTATTATTATTTTCTTATTTTTAAGTTAACACTTGTATTTTGTTTAAATTTATTGTTCATCATATTTGATTTGCTCTTTATTTGTGATTGTTTTTTTTAAATGGCGAAATAAATGATTTGATTTGATTGGGAACTTCAAACTGTTTTTGAGGTTAGCCTTATGTACCATTGCCTTATGAATCATAACAAGTTACAAGAATAAGTACAATTTTTAATAATAAAAATGAATTATTGAACCATTTATTATTGAATTTTCATTATTAAAGAATCGAAAAACTGAATTTACATATCTGAACCTAAATATTGTTTTTAAAAAGCATAAAGCATGATCTTGTTATGAGCAGATTGGAATTTCAAATGTACCGTCATAAAGACCCCACATAATGGCCGCTCCATAAGGAGCACGAGAGTCATGACCTGTATTTATAGACCTTGAAATAGATATATCACATATCACACCAATATTGAATGATTGAAGAAACAGCTGTTGATCTATATAAATACTAAAATAATAAACCGAATCACTTTCTCACAGACTCGTATGCAGATACTCTGTTTAAACGGAGAAATGTCAGCTGTTCATTAACCCCTTATGGAACACATTATGATAAATGCAACCATATCTGCAAGTAAACGTGGTTTACCGTTAAATGTAGTGTTATCATGTGACCCTAAGATTAGCAGAAAAACTAAACTTGATATAAAAACCGAGCTTCTAGTAATTTATTATTCCATATTGACGAATAAGGCTCGAGATTTCTGCTCTAACTAGTGATTGCAATGCCATTTCTCTGGATATATTTGTTAGAAGTGGTATCGCTTACGAATTTTGGTTATATTTTTTCTCTCTTTTTCCTATCTTCTTGCCTTTTTCGCTCCACTTCATTCCTTTCTTTTATACCATAGAGAAACAATAGCATTAGTAGATATCCAATGGTATAGGGCGTTTATGTCGCAACTTTTACAGTTCTTTTATTTCAAACCGATAGTACACGCAGTTCTTTCCCGTAAAGCTGTGTGACGCTGGTAGTCTCTCATATTGTGCCGTTCATACACTCTCAACCGGCCAAAACAGTAAAATCGACAATAATCGGCTTGAGTTAACAGTAAAAGTTGCGACATAAACGCCATGGGATATCATAAACACCATGGGATACCTACTTAATATGCTATTGTTACTCTATGGTATTAAAGAAAGGAATGACAAGTGAAGAGGAGCGAAATATATATCCTATATCCTACGGGATATCTACTTACGCTATTTTTCTTCTATGTTTATACCCTCTACCACCATCAAGCCTGTTTTTTTTTGTTGGGAAAATTTTTATTTTGTTTGTGTTGTTTTGCATATTGATTTATTTTGTGTATCTCGTGTTTATTTGGATAAAATTATTGATTATTATTGATATTGATAATACATATGCTAAAGAACGTTTCAACTAGATTGATTTCTACAGTGATGCAGATTTGATGGCTAGTGAGATCGGACTCCCCAACTGCAACTAGAGATACATGGAAGACTATAGACGAAAAAAGAAATACTAATCGAGTAACAGTTATTGTGAATTGGCATACGAAACAAAAACCTCCAACTTTTCCTCCAACTCCTGTCTAAAGTGCTTACTTTACTCCCTGGAACATAATACTAAAGTGTCACTTTTTCGCTCTCGGGAGGGAAAAACAGGAAAACTCCCTAGAGCGAAAAGTAACTCCATTTAAATAACATGGGTGGCATCTCTATTTTACAAACGTACATTTGAAATAGGTTAGAAGGTCTAAGCTCAGATGAGGAAGCATATAGAGTAGTCATTAAACCAACTAAATTCAATACCTCAACCAGACATTTGATCAATTTAAATGAAATTTATGTTTGTATGCTAAAATTATTACAAACTTCATATCACTATACTAAAAAAAAAGTTATAAAAATGTTTTTATTCCATGTTATTGAAAATACCAGCCAACGAATATTCCTCATTAACTAATCAAATTTGAAACGGGAACTTCATCATAGTTGTAGTTGTGGCGGCCATTTTTGTTACAACTTTTGCCGACAGATAGCGCATAGCGCTGAAGATAATCTGGCGCGTATATCACGAGTGAAAAATGTTTTTTCTCCCTCAGGAAAATTGTTGCCCTCGGCTTCCCCTCGGGCTTCAAACTTTTCCCTCAGGGAGAAGAAAACAGTACCTACTTTTCACTCTAGATATACAAATAACTATTATGAATTAGTGAAGGATTTGGGAACAAACCTGAAAATATTTGTGCAATCATTTTCGCCGCCTATTCCAACCTCGATGACAGCGACATCTACCTGCTCTGCCAGAAACACGTGAATCGCCATAACTGTTAGAAAACTGAAGTAGAAAGGCATTGATCCATCGTACTCATCCTATAAGCAGAGAAAACAATGTCAGTTGGTCTATAAGGCAGGAGAGAGTGGGTTATTCTATTATTTGTAAGAACAATACAAAAGTGATTGGCTACATGAACAAACAGTGATTGGACAATTTTTTTATTATTGGATAAGATCAGTTATAAACTATTCATATTTTCTTGACAAATATAATATAATTGGTTATTTTAAACAAGAATGAACAGTTAATATTACATCAGATAAACCACTTTTAGCTATCCTCTATAGGAGGCAGTGGCAAGACAGAGATTCGGCAACGCTGTTCTCCTTTCCTTCTCATCTGCCATTATAACGTGGACCTCACTATAGACTAATTTTTTTATTATGAGGGGTTGTAACTCAAATATTTCAAATGTAAACACCCATTGTGTGGTACATCATTTTAAAGGCCTTTTTAAAACAAGGAAGATGACATCGATAAAAATGTTCTATGATACTTTAATCAAAAATGGCGGCTGATTGAAGATTCAGTTTTTGAAGAAATAATTGATAAAGTTCAATCAGCCGCCATTTCGGATAAAAGTATCATAGAGCATGTTTATTGGTGACATATTTCTCGTTTTGAAAATACCTTTTAAATGATGTACCACACAATGGGTGTTTACATTCAAAATATTTGAGTTACAACCCCCTCATTTCCTTAAAAACTAAAACTTTAATCAGCCGCCATTTTGGATACAATTATCATAGAACATTTTTATCGATGCCATCTTTCTTGTTTTAAAAAGGCCTTTAAAATGATGTACCACACAATGGGTGTTTACATTTAAAATATTCGAGTTAACTTACAACCTCTAAAGCTGGGTTTACACCAAAGTTATTAACAAAATGTTAATAACTTAATCCTTATAGATTCTATTAGATTGAATGGAACTTGACAAACACATATGTTCATCATGTGTATGATAAGATATGTTCAATCTAATAGAATCTATAAGGATTAAGTTATTAACATTTTGTTATTAACTTTGATGTAAACTCAGCTTAAGTCTCCCCCTTATGCGGTGTAGAAATTCAGTTGTACGTCAAAAGGTAGAGTAATTGACCAATAGCTTGTCCTGAAAGTTACAGTATTATATCTACATCAGTCTCCAACATATTGAAGGGTTCCCATGCATATGACTCACTCTGTCTATGTACTAGCAGGTACCTGTGCTTCGCAAGGGTCTGTTCAAAGCACATATAGATTGAATTAAGACAGACTGAAAACTTAACGTTTTGAAATATTTTTGAATAAATGACGTTTGGATAATTTAAAATAGGCCTATAACCATCCTCGATAAATTAAGATTCTTCATGCAGAATTTCAAGTTAATCAGTTCAGTAGTTCAGATGTGATGATGCGTCATTTGTGTATTTCCTGTGTTTATAATAATTCTATGAAAATAATTATTATTCTAGTTGACTAATGACTAATGACTTTATTGGCATCCAGCCTCCGATAGTTATGAATTTCCGTACGTCTATAAACCGATTCTTTTCCTTATTATATTATAGATTAATCCTATAGAATCATTAGTTGCCCTTGACCAATTACTTTATTAGCCTCCAGCCGCCGATAGACGTTCCAGAAGTGAGCGACAAACGCCTCCTCAGAGACGGGCAGTCCGTTGATGCGAATTCGCTCGCGAACGGCGACAAGGTGGGGCGACGAAAAGAAGCCGGTTCTGTAGCCGTGACTGCGCAGGACCGATTCGCAGTAGGCGCACGTCGACCCCTTTCCCTTCGTTCCCGAGACGTGGATGACGCTCAGTGAGCTCTCAAGCGTTTCAACTTCTATGCCCGTCCTGAAAATTGCATATTTCTATTAAATTAAATCTTTATTCTTTATTGATTCATACAATAAGTACACCATCACAATTATAGGAAAGGAAAAAAGGTAATATTGTACTATTCATTTCCCAAATTTAGACAAGGTTACATGTAGTCCGAAATAGGTTAAGTCTTGTAGTTGTTCACTTCACGAAATTTTCAATCCTTAATTATTTTCGCCACATTGCACAGAAAGCAGTCCCTACGTAGATCTGAAAGACCTTGTTTGCAGACGACTCTCGTATGATGTAAGAAACACGTTTCTTTTCCGGTCTAGGCCGGAAAGTGTACTCTTTCCAGCCGCTTGGAAGACCGTAGTTAATAAGTCATCCCCTAGATCGGGCGAGTGTCCACTTTCTCCATCTGAAGTCGCCATGATTTCAGTTCGAATTTCGAATCAAACTAATTCAGCATTCGCTTCGCAACCATTTTTATTCAATTATTTATTGTTGATTAGTGCATTCCGAATTTTCAAAAATGCTTGAAGATGACGACACCCGTGATATTCCAAGTAAAATTTTAAAAGAATCTGAAATCCTGACTGCAAAATCTTCTACCACTAAAATCAAGAGATAGGTATGATAACGAGTATTCTTTATTTATTTTGTCAGCAATACCTGTAGTGTGGCGAAAAATATTGTTGGCACCACGGGCTAAAATGTTTTTCCGGCTCTCAATCTTTTCTAGTCCTCGGCCTACGGCCTCGGACTTGAAAACCTCATTTTCTACTCTAGGTGCGAAATATACTATTTCACTAAGTAGAATTTTAAATTTAGATGCTTCAAAACCAAACATAGAAGAAATATTTCACATTATTATCACTAAGATAAGAAATATTCACATATTAAAAAAATAATTTTGCAAGAACAGAAAACAAACTTAAGAATCGAGATTTTAATAAATTCTATTCAAAAAAACAAATTTTTATTCACAATACAAACAATTGAGGGTCCTGCCAAACCCGAACGTTTTTCGACGGGTGCCCAGTTACAAAAAATACGAGTTACAAAGATGAATAAACTTAGACAAAATAAATATTACACTTTAAAGATTTTAAAAGTATAAGATGGAAGAAAACAAATACAAATTGCAAAAAGAAAATAAGAAATATACATCAGATTTTGATAGAGAATTAATAAAAAAATGAAAATAACGAAAATGTGTTAGAAAGGAATGAAATAAAAAGGAAAAGCGAAAAATTGTTTTACACAACAGTAATAATACATTTTTATCGTTGAGGCAGGCGGCAGTGACAATAAAAGGAAAATTTTAAAACTTCAGCCAGTAAAAATTGAAAAATTCTAATAATGTAAGCATGCTGTCATTTATTTAACTTGACGTTTCTTAAATCATGTGTACGTTTGCAAAATTATTAGTTTTATAAATTGATTGTGCTCTTATTATTGAGATACAACACATTACATCCTTCTTAGAGTAATCACGAATATTTGGAGTAAGTCTGTTAAATAAGTAGGGAATTACATAATGTAGGGATCTTTCACCATAAATATTATTGAATCTGGGTACTAGCCTACATATATTGAATACAAAATATATATATTTAATGGAAAATTGAATTTTCATGTTTTCTGACATAAAATTGAATTTCTATAATATTTGAAAGGAGGGGGAGAAGAAGAAGAAGAAGCGAGGAGGAGGAGGAGGAGGAGAGAAAGAATAAGAAGAAGAAAGAGCTGGGGAAATAAGATTATTATGATTAAGAAATGAGCAATTCTTGGACAGTGAGCATGAAGTGAGAGATTGATTGATTATTATATTTCCTATACAATAAGGAGGAGTTCGAGAGAGAGAGAGAGAGAGAGAGAGAGAGAGAGAGAGAGAGAGAGAGAGAGAGAGAGAGAGAGAGAGAGAGAGAATAAGTGTAATATGACATTTATGTGTGAGTGAGAAAAATATAATTTTAAGAGGTCGTTTCAGTTGAAGATTGTCAAAACATTTTACTATCTAGTCCATTCATTATCATTTTCACATTTTTGTGTTTTTCAACTTTCTTTAACCACAAGACAACCCATCTCGATCTTGGATGTTATATGAAGAAATCCATCCAGAAAGTGCTGGCCATGGATTGAAACTTCTAAATTACCTACTGATATTTTTTATGGAGTGGCATACAATATACGATACGAGTTGTGGTTTTGAATAAAATTTTTAATAAAAAATTCTTAATTTGACTAGTAAATTGACGTACGAAAGACGGTTTATAGTATAGGCATACATAATTATGTATGTATAGCATACATATAGGCATATAGTATACTATTCAAGTTTGTAACACAAACGGAAAATGAAAACACCTTTTCAAAATAACTTGAAAAACTAGCCTACATGCACTAATTACTTAAGAGTGCAATACAAAATAGATAGTATGATGACTTAATTTGACTGATAAAGAGTAGTTTTTCTTTCAAATGTTAGTTATAGACAAGTGGCAATCATCAAATAAAGTAGGCTGTATAATCTATAGATCTAACTCAAGGATAAACTTCACAACTCTTTCTCGTTTACATTTTTCTCATGTAAAATGAATATTAAACACTTGAGCCCGGTTGCACAAAAGACGTTTAAATCTTAACCGTGATTAATTTCACGAGATCCAATCAGAGAAAGCCTTTTAGAAAAGATGGCTTCGTGATTAATTTCACGAGAACCAATCAGAGAAAGCCTTTTAGAAAAGACGGCTTCGTGATTAATTTCACGAGAACCAATCAGAGAAAGCCTTTTAGAAAAGATGGCTTCTCTGATTGGTTCTCATGAAATTAATCAAAGTTAAAATTTAACCGGCTTTTGTGCAAAGGGCACTAAGAAAAGATTTGAAAAGTATTAACTCAGTTTCAGTTGGACAAATTATTGGATGTTGCAAACTGAAAATTTAATGATTATTTTTGAGAAACAAACTATTGTGGAGAAAACTCAGTAAATGACTGCAATAATGGATAGAACAGCATTAATTAAGTTATAACATGGAGTTAAGATACCATGAGAAGTTATCCCATGGACATCTTGAAAATGTATCTTTCCATCAACGTTAGTAGACAGTTGTCTACTAACTTTGTCTTTCCATAAGCTGAGGCCATGATTTGTAAAGTTTGGAGTTATTGATAGAAAACATTTTGTTTTACATTTTTCTTTTTTAATATGATGATTAAAATTGCAACAAATATTATTGAAAAGAAACTGATTTCTAAAATCTTGAAAAGTGAGAAATGAAGTTTGTAGGGAATCAGCATTATTGTAGTTAATTTCAACACACCGATTTCTCGCCAACACGACAACACAGAATGTTCTCTTATGGGTTGATTGGATTGGCGTATCAACGGCAACCAGATCTGATAACAGCGCTCACACTCACATTCCGGGACAACACGTCACGGTACGATAGGACAGAAAGCTTTGTGTTTATTTAGGATTTTTTCTAGACATTTTAAATTGGTAGATTATTTATTAATTTTTGAGAAAACATAACAACAGGTCAATGTAACTTACTGAGCGCGAGGTCTACTGTTCACAGAACTACTAGTAGTCCACTAGACAGCTGATTTATGATGAATAATTCTATAGTCTGATTTTTTCTCTAATATTGGCGTATGAAGGAGGCTCCTTTTTCCTTTTATATTATCCTTGAGATGCAAAATTTCCAAAAACCTTGTATATACGTCGACGCGCAATTCAAAGAGGAACATACCTGTCAACTTTCATGAAAATCTATTGCTGCGTTTCGCTGTAAATGCGCAACATATAAACATTTAAACATATAAACATTCAAACATTTAAACATAAAGAGAAATGCCAAACCGTCGACTTAAATCTTAGACCTCACTGCGCTCGGTCAAAAATATATTTTCTTGAAATTAAAATATGATTAACTATTTTCAACAATAATGAACAGTTAAATTGATGAGATATACCAGTATCAGCTGTTTGGGTGGCAAGGCTGAGATCTGGCAACCCTTTTCTCCTATCTTCCTACACTGCCATTATAACGTGGACCTCACTATAGATGGAAATTCGATGAGTGCTACTAGGCCTACACAAAAAAATAATTTACAGCATTTAATTGGGATTTTCGTTTAATAATAATTATTCATTAATTAGAATTTGAACAAATGCAACTTCCAATTTATTTCCATCTCTATTCTTTATGATTTTTCTTTTTAATACCGACAAACAGTTATTAATGTATGAACAATCTGTTAACTAGAGTGATTCACTTGAAACTGTCAGCATTCCTTATAAATAACACTAGCGCTTCCCATTTAACCAATGCTGACAGTTCTAATTGAATATCACTATAGCAGACTGGAGTACTTGCAAATGATGGAACATTAATAGCCAACATTACAACATTAATCAATTTATAGTAAACATTAATAATAATGATGAAACAATTTTTCCATCAGAACTCTTTTAATAGAGAGAATTATTTATAAAAATAACATTTGATTATAAAAAACACATACAACTTACCTTTTTAAAAACACTTTGCACTCCTCTTGGCTTTGTTTCGGAATTCCTGTTTCAACTTTCCTAGTACACTCTTTGAGGTTGATAACATTTGACTGCAGGCAGTTGAGCAGCGTGATAGCATCCTGAAAATCATCGAATCACTATTTAGGACAATTTTCGAATTTGATTTTCTTGGGGAAGAACGTAGCTACTGAATTGAAAACCCACAACAAAATAAGACTTGATTCGAAAGGGTATTTCAAAATAAACTCACCGTATAACTCATCTCGGCAATGAGTTACAAACTTGGCCGAAATTTTTATTAGCTTTGTTTTTTTGAACTTTTGTTAGCCTAGCAGCTAATAAAACAACGTAGTGCTTCAACTCCAATAACTTACACTACTCCGCATTTGATTACTATTATGTAATTAAAATCAAAAAAGAAGATACAGATTGGAAGAGGTTTAGCGTCAGAGCACTGATACCAATTTTCAATGCAATGATAACTAGAGAGTAATTAACAAACCATAAACTCTGATTACTAGCATCAATATTTGGTACAATCAATATCAATACTTTACAGCGCCATAATCTTTTATCTCTTTAGTGACCGATAATAGAATATTTACAAATACCAATTAGCCTAATCACGTTTCAATTTTTAATCGTATTCTGGTGATCTGGTGAACACAGTGTTAACAATGGTGCACGATTCAAGTTATTTATAAAATGTGTGTATTTTTTACTTTCCTTGCCCTATTACCATAGGTAAGGGAAGTATTGCTTTCCGAAAAAAATTAAGGTACCCCAATTTCTAAATTTCTATACGTTTCAAGGTCCCCTGAGTCCAAAAAAGTGGACCAGAAAAAGTTTTTGGGTATGATCTGTATGTGTGTGTGTATGAGTGTATGTGCGTCTGTGTACACGATATCTCATCTCCCAATTAACGGAATGACTTGAAATTTGAAACGAACAATTTCGATCAAATGCGATTCAAGATGGCGGCTAAAATGGCAAAAATGTTGTCAAAAACAGGGTTTTTCACGATTTTCTCGAAAACGGCTCCACCGATTTTGATTAAAGTTATACCTGAAATAGTCATCGATATGATCTATCAACTGCCACAAGTCCCATATCTGTAAACATTTCAGGAGCAAAGTTTATCCATCTATGCAAAGTTTGATTTTAGATTATCAATTATCAGGCTTCAGATACTATTAAAACAAAAAATTTCGAGTGGAATAGATTGAGCATGAGAATCTCTACAATTAATGTTCAGTAACATTTTCACCTAGTATTAAAAACAAGCTCGAAATTCGAGAAATTGTGATTATCCAATTGCAAACTGTTGGCAACTGTTGATTCTATTAAAATAATGTGTAACAGAATTATTCTTGTTTCAAAAATTATCTTGTTTTTCGGTTAATTCTTTGAAAAACATCCTTATCTAGGAGGTTTGTCGAATACTGTCGAATGAGAGTTTCTTTCTCCCATTCGATTTTCTCACTTACTCCCATTCTGTTAACATGGAGCTCGCTCAGTTTCTGTCCTTGTCGCTGCAATTTCTTTCTTGTTCTTCTTCCTGATTAACGGTCGAATAACAATTTTTGGTAGAAAACAGCTAGTTCAAGTCGAGCTCCCGGTGAGAAAGGATGTAACCCCCGCTTCTTATTTTTTTCATGTTTAACTGTAAATTCTGTACTTATTTTGTTCACTAAGTAATGTGAAGTTTTCTATTAATACAAAACCGGTAGTAACTCCATAGTTCACAGTAGTCCTCAAATTTATAATTTAAAATGCCGGTATTCAAATATTACATCAGATTGTTTTAATGCGTGCAAAAACCCGCTATTAAAGGTAATTACTATATATAATAATTCATTGTATTTCTTTTCTATTAATTTTGTGGAAACAAATAAGTTATCATATAAATCTTGAATTTATAAAATTATATATATTGGTTCTTACCCATATCTGAAGAAAGTATTTCCTTAATTTGTTATATTTCTCTGCTCTGGTAGTAATTCTGTTTCGAAGTAAATTTGTCTAAATTTCAAATAATAAGTAAGTAATAGACTTCTTGTTTCTAAAATTCTTGAGTAAATTTTTATTGGAAAATTTAAATAATTCTTTCTATTGTATTAATTTTGTTAAAACTTAATTTTCTACTGTTTATTAAATATTGTATAAGTTATAGTATGTATAGGATTTACAAATGGTTTTTCCTTTATATCCCAAACAGCGGTCGATGTCTACGCTCGAAGTCTATGCTCGATGTCTATGTTGGATGTCCATGCCCGAAGTCCATGATTGAAGCCAGGTCCCATATTCCACGTTCCATGGTGAGGCTGCAAGTCTACATTCGGTGAACCAGACCGATGATTACGAATCCAGGACGTCCAGTCTAGTTATTCTGGTACGAGGACTGGTCCAGACGAATCTGGGAAGATTCCACCGGAGTTCGTAATTGTACAAGCCCGACACACCACAAGATTCGCCATCTTCAAATAATATCGACGTATAAGGATATCAGCCAAACTTCGTAACATCGCCCATATGGATAAAGTGTAAACAGTGCTCGCGAAAAGTAAAATATTGCAAAAGTGTTCATCGATTAAAAGGGTTTTGGGGCGCCCCTCCTCAACATATAAGGTATTTATCTGAATCACTATGTATTGAGATCAAAATGTAATCTGTTTATTTTATATTCATAATTTGTTGCACCGTTTAATCTGTTTTCAATATTTAATTAGATGCTTCTTTTAACTATTGATAACTGTACAATTGATTTGATTCTATATTTAAATTTGTCCAATTCTGTTTATCTTCAAAATTAAATTTAACACACATGCTTACTACCGAATATATAGTTTTTATTACAATACTACCCATTTGCAATGTTTAAGGCCTGTAGACTGCTGTCAAATTAATTAAGTATACGTTAATTGAATTATTCCGGTCTTTCTTACTTTGTGTTGATGGAATTGATTCCTAAATCTGTCGGTTTGAATCCAGTTTCGTTAGCATACAGTGGAAGGATTGAATAAAACAAAATAAAAACGTTTCAAATGATTCACTATGAAGAGATAGCAGACCTCGTGTGTCTCCAGCGTTATTGCCCTATCACCAGCTGGCTCAAATCATTGAATAGTAGACTTGAGATGTGCGGGAACACTAGCGTCAGGTGATCAATTTTCATAACGGCAAGGAAAGTTGTGTGAGTGCGCCACACCAGATTTTTTTTATTTCGGATGATGCCGACATGAGCTTTTTGCTTGTGCGTGGGTAATGGGGAAGTGCGAGAGTGATTTGATGAGATGATCAAACGTCCATGCCAATTCGATGGGATTCGAACCCACAGCCAGGTAGCACTAGCAGACTGAAGCATGCAACAACGTCTTAGTCGATTCGGCTATCCTGGCTGGTTATTAATGTTGATACGTGTCTTTGTACGAAAGGAGTGAATAGTTTTTAATAAAAACTGTTACCAGTGTAAGTTTAGTTATAAACCCAATGCGACTCCCGCTCCAGCATATCACCAGGAACTGATTAAAAAAGGAATTTATATATTAGTTTAAAAGATATTATGCGTTAATTTGAAAATGTGTTACGAATATTGTTGTGTTGTAGTTTCCATGGTATTTCAACTCTTGTGTATTGTGTATGATTTTGATCCGTGAGGTCACAGCACATAGCACAGAATATGGGTGTTACATTGAGGCACCTCTATCTCGACTTTGCCCAATACCTCTACAGTACCTCGTCAATATGCAAGCACCCTTGAGGTGCAATTCCTAAGCGATGAAAGTAACAATTCTAAGTGCCGGTTACACAAAGTCTGGTTAAATTTTAACCGTGATTAATTCCACGAGAACCAATCAGAGAAGCCGTCTTTTCAAAAAAGCCTTCTCTGATTGGTTAAAAGCCTTCTCTGATTGGTTCTTGTGGAATTAATCACGGTTAAAATTCGAATTTTGTGCAAACGGACATAAGAGTTTATCAGGATTGATGTATCCAGACAGTTAAAGAACTAGATTAAAACGAAAGAGAAACCTTTTGATGTATTAACAAGGCTTTATCAAACGTTAATGACAACTTAAATGAAACATGCAATTGATTTTCCTAGTAACTAGAGCTTATGATTATAGATCATATGATCAATATCATCACATTCACTCCACCTAGGAGAATGAATGTTCATAGTCCTTTAAATAAGTTGGAAGCCTTTTTGTCCTTGTGCTTCTTCGATTGCTGTTAGCTTCACTAATGTCAGGCTCTTGAACTGAATGCGGACCCTCCGTTCCTTGGATGTCTGGGGATACAATTCCGGAATACCCTTCTGACTTTGATTCTGACTCTGGCTCTTGAACTCTGGAAGGATCTGGGAATGATGGTGGTTCTTCTACTTCTTCCGAGCTGGCTATGGGCACAGTGGGAGCTAGATCCCTCGTAGACACTGTCTTTTCTCTCCCATCTGAAAATTGTACGTGAGCGTATTCACCATTTCCTTGAAGCAGTGTAACCTCTTCAACAAGCGGGTCATACTTCGATGTTCTCACGTGCTTTCTGAGTAATACGGGTCCTGGTGAGATGAGCCAGGACGGAGTTGATCCGCCATTTCCTGTTCGTCTAGGAAACCGGAATATTCTTTCGTGTGGAGTTTCATTGGTGGATGTACATAGTAGGGACCTGATCGCATGGAGTGCTTCTTGTAGGCAGTCCTCCCAGTGTGTGATTGGGAGTTTTCTAAATTTTAGAGTCAATTGAACTGTTTTCCATATTATCCCGTTGTATCTTTCAGCTTGCCCATTCCCTCTTGGATTAGAGGGTGTTGTTCTGCTGCAAGCAATCCCATTCATTGTTAAGTAGCTCTTGAGTTTCTGAGACATGGAAGATGGTCCTTGATCTGAGTGAATATAAGCTGGTGTTCCAAACATAAAAAATATACTTTCCAAGGCCTTAATAACAGTTGTGGAAGACATATCAGGGCAAGGTATAGCTAGAGGGTACCTACAGTATTCATTGATCACTGTCAGAATGTAATGATTTCTGGTTTTTGAAGGTATTGGACCCTTGAAGTCTAAGTTGAGGCGTTAAAATGGTGATGTAGCTTTGATCAGAGTTCCTTTGTGGGTGTAAAATTTCGGTTTTATTTTCAGCACACACTCTGCATTGATTTAAGGCCTGTCGTATCTCATCAAGGGAGAATAGCAGATTTTTACTTTTTATCCAGTGATAAAATCTGGCTGTACCTGGATGACAGAGTGTTTCATGGTATCTCTGGAGGTTTTCTATTCTATTTGTTACGTTAGCGCACATTCGGGATAAAGCATCTGCTGTTACATTCTCTTTTCCAGGGCGGTAGGTGATGTCATATGTGAAACAGGAGAGTTCTAAGCGCCAGCGACGGATTTTTTCATTTTTTTAATTTTACTCTGGTGATGTTTGGAAAATATGAAAGCGACTGATCTTTTTGATCTGTGATAAGTTGGAAGTGTTGCATTAGAAGAAAGTGACGCCATTTACAGATGGCTTCAACTATGGCACAAGCTTCTTTTTCTGTTGCTGGATGATGCCGTTCTGTTGCTGATAGGGTGCGGGAAAAGAAAGCAACAGGTTTGCCCAATTGTGATAGAGTAGCAGCTATACAACATTTGATGCATCGGTTTCTACAACAAAGGGAGCTTCTGGATCAATGGAAACTGCCATTGTATAGAGTATAGATTGTTTCATAGCTTCAAACAATAAAATGGTAGTTTGATTCAGTGGGAATGTAGTTTGAATTGGAGGCTGTATCTTGTCAGAGAAATTGTGAATAAATTTTGAATAGTGAGAGAACATACCAAGTACTCTTTTCATTGAAGCTGCATTCGTCGGCGGGGGGAAGGATTTCAGTGATTCTAGTCTGTTACAGAATCACTAGTAATACAGTGTGTTTTTAACAGAAGTATAAAAGTGCAATTTCTTAGCGACGACTCAAAACGTGCGACTAGAGCCGCCGGGCTAGAGCACATAACCTAGACCGATTCGATAATTAATTGTATTTAACTTAAGCTTTATCTAAGGGTGTGATCACATTGAATCCGTACAATTGCACGTCAGATCATGCATGAGCCAAAAAACAAATTTTGAAAAGTGCCATTGAATGATTACAACACGTTGTGACTTGCATTTAGCTGCTAACACTAAAAGCACTAACAAGTGCAAGCGCAAGAGTGTCCTAATTGTTTCTTCCAGATTCTGTTTCTCATCTGCAGATCTGCACACTTGGTCATACATAACCAAGTTTGCACTTGCACATACTCGAATTCAATGTGATCACACCCTAATAATAAAACTTGAATAAAATTCATAACTTTTTGGAAAAGTACAGAGTTACTCAAGTCGCCATTGTTTATAATTATAATATATTGTATCCATGGTGGCAGTTCTGAATTTGATTCTCATTTTACCAAGGAAAGTTTTAAATGAAGATCTGTGATTTATGTTACGGCAGCTAGTTGAGTAAGGTAACCTATAAATCTTTTCACAAACCTGTTGGTAAAAATAACATGAGTCTGACAGAAGACAACAAGACAGGCGTTACTTATGAAAGATAGCAGTTACCGTAAGAACGGTACATCAAACAATGAACCAGTGAACATAATAATAATGATGGTATAAAATCATAATGTTGAATTAGGCAATAGGCACTGCAGATATCAAAGTTTATAAGTGATGTATCAAAAAATGCATGCAAAGCAAGTAAATAAACTAACAAATGTTAGTTATGTAAGTTTGAGGACATCAATAGCCTACCTTGTATTCTGTTGTATTTTCATTAGATACCACACTTCTAGAAAATAGCCGCTCAATAGTTGGTATGTCAGTCGACATTCTTTGGAGTGCCGATAACAACTTACGAGGAAATAATGAGATTGACATTGCAATACTTAATATTATAACCTATCTTCCCGCGGATGAAAAACGTGTTCTTGTTACTCTAGTTATATCGAGTCTCGAAAGCTCAGTCAACATCGATGGTACATCGACAATTCAAATATAGATTTTTGTCGATCGACATTCTTTGAGCACAAACGTACGTTTGCCTCGGGTGAGCATACTTGTATGGGCTTGCATTCGCACGTCTGGACACTGTTTGCTGAGGCATGTGGGCGAACCGGGATCCTGTTGGTATTTTGGCGTGCTCAAAGGCGCCTCGGGCGAGCATTGAATGTACGTGTGGACGCGATTTTGCCATACGGGTGAGGCAAAACGAAAACATTGAAGGCGTCATAACCTAATTACAATGAATTAGGTTAATGAATGACAAATCAAATTGTGATCCAATAACTAATTGTAAATTGTAGGATTTTTGTAATTTTGTAGGATATGTGGAATGTCAAATATTTAAATAGAAACATGCATGGAGTATATAATTTGTATCATGATTAACAAATTTAGAACTGTTTAATTTAAGTGAAAATAGCTTCTCTACAGAGTTCCTACAAGAAAGTATAGCTCACAGGTCATATTTTTCTGTGGCTATCAAAAATCTTCTTGTGTTTGTTTTATTATATCAATCAGAGTTGGTGATTAAAATTGTAATCTCCAATATGATATTATACGTTTTAGATAGCTAGGCTATCTATAGTAAGATTTATTCAAACTTTGAACTAGTAGGCTATTCCTTGGTAAATCTTGAAGCTAATCTTTTAAAGAATCTTGTTTTGTCATGTGTATGAGCAGAGTTAGTTTAAAATGGACAGCAATTCAGTATTTGATTCAATTTATGGCTGATTTCGTTAAAGAAGACTGTAAATTTTGTGGGACAGTGTTAAGTGCTTTGATGAGGTCATCAAAACTTCTGGAATTGTTGTAGAAATTTTCTTTTTTGACATTCAGAATAGATATTGGAAACCAACAAATGAATCGCCTAATGCCAAGAATCTCAAAGTTACGGTCAATCGTTCTTGGTGCTTTCCCCAATCGTGCTTTCCTCATAATGGTATCATTTGTTTGAATAACTAGTTGGATTAGATTCAGTATATTAACAAAATAATGTTTTGACATCCCAATAAAGTTTGAATTGTCAATCTTATATCTTATGTCATGTAGCAATTTATTTCCTTACTTCAACCTACAATCGTTCAACCCACCAACATCGTTTGTTAAGTTTCATTTTTGATTTTATTATACAAGTCATTGAAATAAATTACACAGCTGCATTTAATTTTTAATAATATTATCTTCAATGATGGAATGACGCCATTGTTGTCATGATGTCATTGTTGTTTTATTTTCGATTTTATTATACAAGTCATTAAAATAAATTACACAGCTGCATTTAATTTGTAATAATATTATCTTCAATGATGGAATGACGCCATTGTTGTCATGACGTGGAAATTTACATCTACCATGTCTTCCTGTCGTCTGCAAATCAGATAGCTTTTTGAATGCCGAGGTATACGTGGAACGCGTCCACAAGGACGTACAGTGGATGCCGAGGCATGTGTACATACGATTGTTCGCGCGAATCTGTATGGACGTATGTACAAGGCTCACACACGTCCGTACGGGGCCGCGGAATTGGGAATATCTGGAACTCAAAATATCAATGTTAAAAGTCCTATGCTTTCCAATTCCACATACTTTCAATTCCACCAGCTGACAAGTTATTTTGAGTTCCGCCGGCCTGCACGATATTCGGAGTTCCGCCTGTCAACATATTCGGAGTTCCATATATTTCCAATTCCGGCCAGCTGCAAGATATTTTGAGTTCCAGATATTCCCAATTCAGGCGACCCTTCTGGGTCTGTGCCACAGCCACTGATTCTGCTTTACTTTCTTCTTGATAGTAATCAGAAGGAAGTTTCGTTTTCTCTTATAACAATATCCTTACAACTCAAATCTATAATTAATCTTTTATACAAAAAAAGTATAAAATATTGATAACTTACACCTTTTTTCTTTCAAGAAACTAATGGATGAATCGGTAAGTACTTTGAAATAAATTTCACTTGATCATAACCTAAAACAACTGTATTGTGAATATTGTTGATCTACTCTATATAAATGCAGATGAAAATAATAATTTTGTACTTCTGAGTTATCTTTCAAAAAGATGAATAATTTTTTCCAATTGAAAAAAAATATTCTAATTCAAAACTTGTTTGTGAATTTCATGTCTGTGACAGCAAAATTGATCACTGAGCTGTAGGCTTATCTTCCGCATTATGCTTTAAGAATTAAGATTTTGTTAAAGTTGAGTATGACCAATCCAATAAATGCCCTTTATTGTTTCTAGTGTCATATGTATCTGTTCAAATCTATATAGCCTAAATAAAAATCGTGCTTTAAATTTTTACATTCAAT
Organism: Nilaparvata lugens; assembly: GCF_014356525.2. Taxonomy (NCBI): domain Eukaryota; kingdom Metazoa; phylum Arthropoda; class Insecta; order Hemiptera; family Delphacidae; genus Nilaparvata; species Nilaparvata lugens. The sequence continues at coordinate 6,148,805 of NC_052510.1, read as the reverse complement.
AACTTTTTTTGTGTGCATCGAATTTGTAAAATTAGTAGAAATAGTAAAATATGAATAAATAAATATAAAACTAAGCACATGGAAAGTCCATATTGAGATGTAAATGTAAATACTGATTGTTGGATAATTTTCATAAAAATATAGTAATGCATCAGATTAAGCTAAGGCTAAACACACCTGATGAGGCGCGGCTTGGTGAAACAAAGTGTTGATCTTAGGGAGATTACCGTTCCACGCCATGCCCTATTCAGTGTGTGTGAGTTCTTCCATTCAAACCAATAAGCAAGAAGCAACTGCATGTTGAGGAGATAAGGATGAGGTGGTTTGGGCATGTACAGCGACGGGACGAGGATTATGTTGGACGAAGAGTGCAGGATTTTGTTTTGGATGGTGTGAGAGGACGAGGTAGACCTAGGATGAGGTGGGGAGATAGAATAGCGACTGACTTGTGGGAGAGTGGTTGGAGGAGAGAGGAAGCATTGGATAGGGCTTTGTGGAGAGGCAGACTAAGAGAAAGGAATGTCGACCCCATTCAAATGGGATAAAGCACAGTCAAAGAAGAAGGAGAAGAACTGCATGCAAAATGCTGCATCGCGCCTCCTCAGGTGTGCATCCAGCTAAAGTTTGTCATGAGATGCATTAACCATTTGGCGGTATGAAGTTTGCCGGGCCAGCTAGTCTAGAATAGAATACATTTTATTTCACTTGCTCAAAATGCAATACAATATGAATATATAGTACATAGTATATATTTATGCATGATAGTTATAGAATATAATTACAAAGCATTAAAAAAATAAAAATATATAAATACATACCTAGCATATTACTTATTTATGTTTATAAATAATAATACTGTACATTTTAAATTTGACGAGAATTTTGTATTGTGACCAAATGAACATAGAAAAAACATCTCGAAAATACCAATATATTATATGAATTGACATTGCACAACCAAAAAAATTATGAATTATATGCAAGTGGATTGTATGCATAATATTGATGCAAGTAGAATAAATACTAGCTTGCAAAGTGAGAGAAATATCACTTGAGTGGAAGCAGGAGGGATCACACATTACAAAAATTATAAATGCCTAATAAGACTCAAATTTTGAGGTACAAAATTATTCAAAGGGTGGATAATCAAGTTCAATGTGGCACAATAAACCATTCCTCAACATCATTTGGATGAGCTTCAAAAAGACAAGGCTTCAGTTTGGATTTAAATTTTTTTAAGGTTCTCAAATTTTTAATTTTTGTTGGCAGAATATTGTAGAACTTCGGCCCAAGAAATAGAAAGCACTTCTGAAAGAGAGAACAGCTTGCTTTAGGGCATCTCACCAATCCCAGAGTTATCTGTCGTGTTTGATGGAAATGATTACTCTCAACCATGGGCTTACCATAGCTTCCACTCATCCTGTAGAATAGAGCTAGGACCTTGAAGATGTACATTGTCTGAGAGACAATGCATTTTTCTGTTTGAAGAAAGGGAAAGAATGTGTTTGTCTGTGAACTCCAAATATAACTCAAACAGCTGCTTTTTGTAATGTAATTATTGATTTGATGAGTAAGAGTATGTTAAAGCCCAGCATGCAATCCCATAATCCATTTTGGAGTTGAGAAAAGCAAAGTATAGTTGATGCAAAATATTTGGGGGAAGGAATTGCCTTAGGTTATAGAAAACTCTTAACAAGTAGAATAGATGCTTCCTTAGACCCAGAACAAGGATATTCCATGACAATTTATCATCTACAATCAACCCAAGATATCTTATAAGACTGATTTCTTTCTACAACAGTGCAGTTACACTGCATCCTACTGCTTTTAATTTCATGATAAAAAAGAGGGACATTCAACACGAGTGGTGATGACAAAGAAAAAGTTGATTAATTTGTTTTTGCAGCATTTAGTGTTAACTTATTGTAATCAAACCAAAGGCGGAGTGTATCAAGATCTTGCTGCATCATCACTTGCAGTTCATCAACACTTTTACAGGGTGTCCACGCGGCGGGATACCGGGAAATCCGGGAATTGTATGTGAATTTCATGTGGGCGGGAAATGTATGGGAATTTTATCGAGATACGGGAATTTTTTGACACTTCCGTCAACTGCCTAATTGTATATTAAGGATAGAGTTGAAATTTAGCCAGTGGAGGAGTGGTGTATTAGGGTTGTAATGGTATCGGTAAATTGTTGGTTGAAGTAATTTGATTTATGATGTAATTTAAAATTTGTAACAAAATAATTAATATTGATTGTATTCAACAAGAATTACAGGTCCTAACTCTCTAGGAGTTGGATACAGACATTAATAAAAGATAATGCTGTTATATTATAATTGATAAATAAGATGTACTGATCAAATAAATGAGGGGTTAAATATCGCTTGGCTAACGAGAGGTTAAATTTGGATCTTACTCTTTATCTCATGAGAAAGGTTTTAATTGTAAAATAATTAAATGTAGAATGAATAATATAATATTTATTGATTATTCAAAAGAGAAAACACATCTATTGCACTTTGAAATCAAAAGTAAGGAAATTCTAATCCATTTTATTTATATTTCTATAAAATTTTTAAAATTCATCAATTCTCTCACCATCTAGTAAATGTTGTGGGGGAAATTTGGTTCTTATTTTTTCCCCATGCTGAACCACTACCTCTGTGAACAAAGCCATAGTGCATTCGTGTGACATCAGAACAGGTAGGGCTCCTAGGCCAATAGAAACACTAGCTGATATAGATCAGTTGAAATCAACTAATTTTTATTGGTGTAGGAGCCTTAACTGTGCTGTCGTCACACGAATTCACTACGGCTTTGTTTACGGAGGTAGTGGCTGAACACACTGAGTCTTAGCTAATATCAGGACCTCCTATATACTACCGGACCTGAGCCTAGAAAACAAATGGCCGCCGTATGTGGTGGTCTTATAGAAATTCCTATTGAGAAAAAATCACTAATCAGCTGTTTCCAGCGTCTTAGTTTGTCAAAATCTCAATTCTTCTAGTTGCCATTTAGAATATCATTGCAGGCCACCACATACGGTGGCCATTTTTTTGTAGGCGCAGGTCCGGTATATCGGAAGTCCTGCTAATATTCAATACTTAAAGTAATTATTCTCACAAAGTAATGACCGTGCAAACTTGGGCAACGCCATTTTCTAGGCCCTTGACGCTTGACGCTCAGACGCTCCCTGTGTGTATCATGAACGCTCTGACCATGCCATGCCATGCTGTCAAGTGGTGAATCTCTCCCAATTTTAAAATGAAACATATCTGTTCTGTTGATTTATTTTACTAATTTCGGCTTCAAATAACCAGTTCTTGTAGTGTCAATGATATCTGAAATAATTTCAATACATAATACTGTTCCAATCACTGATTTTTTTCTAAATACTATTAGAATATTATTTGATTTGGATTCTCTTATCATACTTTCTTGTGAATCAATAATTGATCACCCATTTTGAATCGATAGGTACTAAATAAATTAAAACCAATTGGAGAATTCAATCAAACAGGCTCTAGGATATTATAATATATTTGGTAACAAAAGTATTTAGAGTAGTTATAATAGCCTATCACGAAAAATTAATATTATCCACCTTGCTTATCCGGTTTTGATCAGGGTCATTTCAAATAAGCAACATATTGGATAAACTGTTTTCATCTGCTTGATTTTTTTGTCTTTAATAATTAAACTTATGTACTTGCAATATGAAAACGCATTCTTTGATGTGTTCATATTTGCATCAATAAATTTTAAATCTCTATGATATTTCTACTCAAATATAAGTTTTTTAGCCCCTCTCTTAAGCCATTTAAGCCATTAAGTTAAGTCACTGATAGACTGACTGACGCACTGTACAGTCGGCCAAAAACGCTGTGGAGTGTTGTGCAGAGTACAGTTCAGTACTGTTCTGAATGTTGCAAGTCGATGAAAATAACACTCCCTTATACCTTGATCAAAACTTTTCTATTGACTAGCAGGTAACCCGTGCTCCACAAGGGTCTATTTCAAAACTTGACAAACTGAAAACTTGACGTAATGAAAACTTGAAGTATTTAAAATAGGCATATAACCATCCTCGGTTAATTAAGAATCTGTATGCAAAATTTCAAGTTAATCAGCCCAGTAGTTCAGACGTTTCCTATCCCGTACCAATATAAGCCAGTTCTTTACTTTATTATAGTATAGATTGGTGAGCCTAAAAAGGTCCTATCCACCTAAGTAAGTTTTTTTGGGTTGCCAAAACATAGACACCTTTTGGGGGGAATCATTCAACTCTACCCACTTTTTCGTGAAATAACAATGATCAATGGTTCCTACCCATAAAAATCGATGGCAAGTAGAAAATATTTATAAAGGAGTTACATTTTGTGAGTTAGAATATGCTGTAGTATTTATTAAAATAAATTGGATATGGAAATTACAGAATCTATTCCAGTCAACTTATGGTTAGGTGGAGGAATCAATTATTAGTTTAAAAATAACAAAATGATTATAATTTTAAAATGGAATAATTGTCATGATACTGAGTTCTTAGTCAACAATATTTTGATATTGAAATTTATCCAATCATTAATTTTTCAAAAATTAATCTATATGCATTAACCATTATTTATCGATTCCTATAAATTTATTATTCATGACAATAAATTGTTAAAAATATAGATTAAATTAAATGAGAAGAGGGCTATGCTGTATTAATGTTCGCGAAAGTATTCACATGTTTTCCACTTGTGATGGATAGCCAAAATTGGACCGCAAGCTGCACGGCAGATTTTGAATTTCAATTAGTTTTAAATTTAAAGTTTAGGATACAGTCATGGGTTCCATCTTTTAAACTTTTTGTTGTTTATTTTATTATGCCTTTTATACCTTTCTTAAGTTATTTGGTTCTATTTTTACTTTTGGTTTAACATATTTTTCTGTTCAACCATATTTCTCATCACTTTGATCATACAAAACTGGAAAATTCCGTATCTCTTCAATAAGTTTTTCACTCTCTATGTTGAATGAGCCTGCACCATCACCGTCAAAAAGTAAACTGAACTAGTCGGTGACGGTGCTGTCGCGGTGCGGTAGTATGTGTCCCTACAGGTTTGAAAGCATTTGTTTTTTCACTCGCCGTAGTACGTCCGACACTCGGCCGTGCCGCGGCGCGGGCTCGGTGCGGTTATGCATGTCCCAGCCATAAAAGAGCGGCTAGAGGCACAGCGAACGGTTCGGAGAACAGCGAGGCGGTTGTTTTCAACAGTGTTAACATTATGAAACATATGGCTAATGTTCGCTGCATGGCAGATTGTACGATTCGCTACGCTGTTTGATGTAATCAACAATATCGTCTGATTGCCACAATTCAATTAATGTATAATTCAAATTGTGGCAAATCGGAAGATATTGAAAATTTTGATTGCAAAATTGGTTCTAGACTTTTCTAATTTATCCAAACAATATGTTGAAAAATCAGAACTACAATATATATTGCAAACACCAATGTATATACCAGTAGTGACTGGACTATAATGTTTTAAAGGGTAAAGGGTAGGATAGGGAGTTTCGTTTTTTCTTCTAAATTGCCTTTTTTATATTATTCGAAATACAGTGTACAGTTTTAATCATATAATGGTGCTACATTTTGATGGAAAACATACTTGTGCACTTTTGAAATTGTTATTTAAGAGTATTATATTTTTCCAAATCTACCCCCCTTCTAAGTACTAATGAATCCATTCATGATGCAATGAAAAACTCTATTATTAAAACTTACCCCGGCTGATGATCTAGGCCTATGCTGTAAGTCAGAGTGAATTTTACCTATAGGTTTGGGTGGTAAAAGGGTAAAGGAGAGAATTAAGGAAAAGAGAAATGTAAATAAGATCACCTGACTCTGATTATTTATGATGTAGCCAGGCACTGCAGAGAGTTGTTGAATCATGTATGGAATTCTGCTTCTCAATTTTACTAGGTATTCACTACTACTTTCAATATATAAAAAATACTCAAATTCTCACATGTACTTTAAAATCAATTATTACTCCCTATGATCGGAGACACGGAATTACAATTAATAATTTATGATAGAAATACAAATTAACAAACCAACCTAACCAACCTTACTGTAGCCACCCTTACAATTCCGTCTGATCCGGGAAATACCTCCTCAATCACACACATTGGCCACTTCAAAGGGGGTAGATTAGGCTGGTCCACTATCACCACCATTCCGACTGTGAGCGATGCTGTATCTTTACACCACTTCTGTCTGATTAGTGACAACAATAAATGCGGCTCTGCATGACAGTTTGTTTTATGATAGTGATCAATCAACAATGTGACAAAGTGATCTGTTTTCGGTAAAACAATTTGATGACAACTATCAAACTCAATGCTCGCATTCTGCAAGTGACCACCAACTCGAATAAGCTCGCTATCTAAAAAGGGGGATAACTACTGAAAACGAGTAGGACAATCTTTTCCATTTTTCAATAAATTCAGTTCTGATGAAAAATGAATTTTTTGAACCACTCTGCACAAATACAACTCGGCTATCTCCAAGTCCGAAGTTCCTGGTTTCGGTAATATTCGTACAGCCTTCAAAACAATGACAACAACACACAACAAATTATTATAGTTGGAACAGCGCTCAATCAGACGATAGATTACATTATCAGACAAATTTTCTGACTCGAATACAGTCAATACAGTGTTCTTTTTCGCCTCTGGCGGATTTTTTAGCTCGACAAATTCCGTATCAACTGGTCAATAACTCTCATCCATAGACAACCACTCAGGCCCCGTCCTGATTCACAAATTGTGCTCTACAAGGTCGCGCGGAGTCAAGCCTCTCGACAAACAATCCACTGGATTCTCCACACCTGCTATGTGCATCCACCGATCAATCAGACAATCTTGAATCCGGGAAACTCTATTTGCGACAAAAGTTTGCCACTGAGATGGTGATGCTCCAATCCAATGAAGTGTAACAGTGGAGTCTGAAAACACTTACTCTCGATCCACTTGACAACTTTTGTGAATTAACAACACAGTAGTGTTCAATAGCTCACTCAGAAGGACTGCCGCACATAATTCCAATCGTGGTATAGAGACTGTCTTTGAAGGAGCTACTTTAGACTTAGCACACAATAATGAAATCTGAGTCAAATGATCACTACTTTGAGTCTTCAAATAAATTACAGCACCATAGCCCAATTCTGAAGCATCACAAAAACCAATCAATTGTATGGGTGAATCAGATGATACTCCAACATATCTGGAAATAGACAACTTTGAAAGGCAATTAAACTCTCTTTGGCAGTTTTCCCACAATGTTTGAATCTCAATAGGTGCAATTTCATCCCAATCTAGACTTAATTTCCACAATTTGCCCATTAGACATTTCAGAAACAAAGTCAAAGGAGCTAGAAGACCAAGTGGATCAAATATTCTCGCAACAGTGGATAGTATGTTACGCTTTGTTGTGTCCTGTTCTGAATTCACGAGAAAGTTAAATACGTCAGTACTAGGCTGCCATTCAAGTCCCAAAATAGCCAATGTACTAGCCTCAAATTCCTTTCCGAGAGAGGATTTTTCACTATCCAACATTTTTGACAACATTTCCAGAGAATTTGATGCCCACTTTGTCAATTCAAAACCTCCCTTTTTAAACAATTCTTTAGACTGATGATAGAGTGCGTCTGCTTCATGTAATGATGGAACTGACGTGACTAAATCATCCATGAACATCAAACACGGGATTCTTTTCTCTGCGATCAGAAAATTTTCACCCTCTTCTTGTACTAATTTATGTACTGTTCTCAGCGCTAAATAAGGCGAGGAAGTGATACCAAACACTACACAATTCAACTCATAAATCTCGACTGGATCATCAGGAGAAAATCTCCATGAAATTCGCTGAAAACGGCGACAAGGCTCATCAACAACAATCTGATGATACATCTGTTTGATGTCCGCTGCTAAGGCTATCGCGAAAAGATGAAAAAACAACAACAAAGAGAAAATAACCGTCTGCAATTTTGGTCCCACATGCAAGACATCATTCAGAGATAGGCCGGTTACCATTCTAGCACTCGCAACGAAGACTATACACAACAGTGTACTTGTACTGTGAGCTTTAACGATACAGTGATGAGGAATATAATATTCCTATTTATCTGACTGATCATTCACTAAAGACATATGACCCTGCCTCAAATAGTCAACCATAATTACATGATACACAATTTTTACACTTTCAGAATGAGCAAGATGTTTTTCCAAGTTTAACAGTCTTCGTTTCGCCATTGAGAACAAATCTCCTAGATTATCAGATGATTCCAAAAATGGTAATGATACCACAAACCGACCAGAGTCCAAACAACGAACTGACGATTTAAATTGATTTTCACAATCAATTTTGTTCACAGTGAGAGAACTCTTAGCCTTAGGACATACTTCAATTTCCCAGAATTTTTGTACAAGATTGTCCAATGATGGATTACAAACAAACAAACAACTATCATCTCCATCATTGTCTAATGCGTTCACAACTGGTGTGCGGCCCATCACAATATGGCCAAACACACTGTTGACAGTTTTAACTGGGCCTAAACGTTCAGTAGACTGCTTATCTTTCAACAATTCTGGGATCAACTCGGCGCCAATAATGCCATCAATATAACTAGGTAAATAATATTGTGTATCAGCAAGATCAAGACCTTTCAAATATGACAATTTAGATCTGTCTACTCTTCGAGAAGGCAATTTATCGACAATATGATTTACAACCAATGCTTGTATAGAAAAAGAACAGCTGGCTCTGTGAGAGAGGAAAGCATAAAGGCCGTTTCACCCCGCACCACTCTGACCCTCCGCCAAAACAATTAACTGTTGTCGCCAGATGTGTTATCAATAATCCGAAACCGGTGCATTCATGATGCAATGAAAAACTTTATTATTAAAACTTACCCCGGCTGATGATCTACGCTGTAAGTCAGAGTGAATTTTACCTGTAGGTTTGGGTGGTAAAAAGGTTAAGGAAAGAATTAAGGAATAGAGAAATGTAAATAAATCACTTGACCTCTGATGATTTATGTGTAGCCAGGCACTGCAGAGAGTTGTTGAATCATGTATGGAATTTTGCTTCTCAATTTTACTAGGTATTCACTATTACTTTCAATATATAAAAAATACTCAAATTCTCACATGTACTTCAAAATCAATCATTACTCCCTACGATTGGAGACACGGAATTACAATTAATAATTTCTGATAGAAATACAAATTAACAAATGAGTCAAACTGTCCTGTCAATGAAGACAGCTATGCAAACCGACTGAACTTGAAAACTACAGAACAAGCAATTAAACAGTTATGCACTATAGTGCACCAGTAGACGGGGAATATTGGAAACTAACTACTCTGCGCCAAACTCCATTATATTCAAACGGCATCAACATTTACATTTCTTGCATTCAATCCCGAATAAATCTGTGAAATGAAGTTATATAATGCCATTTCAGTACTCAAACCATCTTGAAATCCAAATTGGCTCTTATAAAAAAGTTATTACTCTCCAAAAAGTGAAAAATCCTCCTCACAACCTACTCAAATATTTTTGAGAACACAGACAGAAGAGATATTGGTCTGTAATTTGAAGGATCCGAACGACTTCCACTCTTGAATATAGAAATCACCTTGGCAACCTTCAAGGGATCAGGGAAAATACCGGTATATATACTTGCATTAAATATATCATATAGAACTGGAACCAATGGAATTGCATTTTTTTAAAGATGCAAGGAGATACAATCAGGACTAGGAGACGAAGAAATTAATTCAGTAAGGATCTCATGGAAATCTATTGGTCTCATGAAAATAGTATTATAGACATTCTCTGATTTGAAACAAGCTTTGTAATTATCTATAGTATTTTGAGTCAATGGACTTATTAAAAAAATTAGTCTGGTAAGAACTCCAATGAAGTAATTATTGAAAGAATCAGCTACCATTTACACATCAGATATCACCGCATCATCGGTTTCCAATCAAATAGTCTGTTTCTTCTTCGAGGTCTGTCCACATGAGTTATTTATTCCCTTCCATTGGTTTTTTATAGAAAGGTCTTTCAAATTCGAATAGTACTTTGTTTTCTCTAGTTTGATCCATGTTTTTATATTATTTTCCAAAGCAATATAAGAATTTTTGATCCTATTATCATTAGGATTCCTAGATAGTGCCTTAAAAATCGTATCACGATTGATATTGATTTATATTGATATACATAAACCATCTGTCATCCAAGGTTTGAGCTTTTTAATTCGGGTATGACTCATGACTTAATACCACTGTGCGTTTGGACTGGTTCATATAGTTCTTTGAGACATCAAAAAATAAAAACATTTTAGTATTTATATTGTCACTCAAATAAAGGGGATCTCAATCATGGTGCATCAACAATGTTGATTTATCATAATCAATTCTATAATTTGTAACATATTTAATTTGGATTGATAAATAAAAATCCCTAGTTGAAATATTTATAGGTCTAAGTGAAGTAATTGGCTAATATCGCCAAAGAGATAACGTAAAGATTAGATAATATCAGACGTCCTGGCTAAACTGTACAACAGCCTAAGAGGAATGGAAATAAATTTTGCTACTATATAATATTATATAAAATATTGAAAATTGAGGTTAGGCATAAAATATTTACTGATCGGTGACCTAACGATCGACCGAGCCATACAACGTAGAATCTGACCAAGCACCTTGGCAGAAATTTATTGTGGCAAAACAGTATGCAATTTGAGGAACTAAAAGTCTCACGTGGCTAATTATTGTAATGTATGAAACAACTAATAACCTATAAAAAATTACTTAGCATGTAAAGAGCATATTTAAAAACCCCAACAAAAATAATTAAATGTGTTAAGGAAGTAGGAGGTTACTGGGCGCATGAATACTGTAATAATTTGCATGCACCAATCAAATAGTGGCAATTGATAGGCGGCAATAGTGAGCCGATTCAAAAATATTTGTATATATTTCTACAAATAATAAGAATTTATAAAAAATTGTTGTATAGTCTATGTTTTGGATATGGCCCGAAGGCAAAGAAATTATTAAATATATAACATAAGTAATAATTTAATATTTTAGTATGGTCTATTTGAGCCTTGAATGGCGGAGGAATAGAATATTCAAATTTTTATGCAAATTTAGAAATCGGAAATGAGAATTGTAAAATTGAGAAACGAGAACCACACTCGCCTGCCAACTACCACCATGAGAGGTCACCAAAAATTATAGAGCGTAATACCTTGTAATAATTTAAAGTTAAATTGAATTACTAAATTTCTTATAAGACTTTGTGATGCTCTTATAAAGCAAAAGTCATTTTTAAATAATTTTGTAACCCCTTGGAAGAGACGACTCCGGCTACAATAATCCAGGACCACCAGGAGTTGGATCGACATCAGCAGCTCATAAGAAAATTCCGGCACGTGAGTGAAAAATATTGAAATAGTGATAGGGCGCCCTCAGTGCTTCGAAATTACATAAGAATCAAAGCTAGCTCGTCGAAAGGGTTTCTTATAAATTAAGAATTTGGTAAAAATACTTGCGCAAGTAAATGTAGTATAAAAGGTATTTTATTAGAAAGTAATGAATCAATTCATATATTGGAAGATCTATCAATCAAAGAAGTATAAAATCTAGGCTGTTAATACAATATTCATATGATCATTAATTTCTGCAATATAATTTGTGATAGTTTAATGTAGCTCTGATTCACTAGATGAATTGCTCTATTTATTCCTTCAGGTGCCGAATCTCGCACCCTGAGATAAAAAGTATATTTATTACAAAGAAATCTATCAGATACTATAGAATTTAATATATATATTTGGAATACCAGTTTGTCATGCTGATTTTAAGAATCTAATTTAAATAGAATTGTCCAAGTCGACAAGTATTAGCAAGCTGATATCGCAGCTACATGCAAATAAATGCATATGATCATAAAAATGAAAGCACATGGTAACGTTTTGTGCTATAAAATTTAAAAAATAGTATTTAGCCTGTGATATTTTATTGATTTCGATTATTGTTTTATCTTATATTATATATTTTTTGTCGCTCTATATATTTTTGCTCTGATTTATTTTTTGCAATATTTGTTAATATATGTATCAAATTGTTTATGGTGTACGATTTATTTTAATTCCTCAATACTATAGGATAAGTATTATATATATTTTTTTAATGAATTATCAGAATTATTGTGGAAGCTCATATCTGGGCCTGTAAAGATTTTTATGAGACTATATCCTATTAAAAACCGCGACCTGATTTTTATAATTGTTAAAATATTTCATGCTCTACCGATTGATGCCAAGCAGGAGGCTAATCGTTATTTAATTATAAAGGATAACGTGACACAAGAACTTGGCAACCAAACGTGGGACTGATGATGAGAGCTGAGCTCATTAAATAATTATTGAAATTAGGTCAAGACCTATATTGATGATAATAACTTGAGACAAGTCTAGTCATATTGAAATTTGTCATGGATAGATAATTGAACAATATTTGTATTGAGGAAAACAGGCAATAGAGTATTACTTTTTGGGGAATCAATAGCTTTAAATAAGGAGAAATTATGTGTTTTAAAGAAATTTTTATATTATTATTATTGTGGAAAATATATTTTATAGAGAGAGCTATTATATTTTATGGGCCTAAACTGCTGAAATTTGTCATTAATATTTTAAGTATAAGTCACAGTCTGTAAGCTAGTCAGAAATCAATGAATAGTATTATTATATTATAAGAGCTTAAGTAATAAATAGGTTACCTGGCTTGTAATGTCCATAGGCCTATCCTCATTTGTGTCCTCACTAAATATTTTGTTAACCAAAACTTTCACTTCTTTACAAACACTTGACACTTTATCCATTTTTAAAAAATGAGTCTCTTTTCGTCCGCGCAAAGTGAGGTAGCAGACACACTGCAGATGGCGGTAGTAGCAGTGATCAACGCTGAGGGGGGCGCAATGGAGTCCAACGCCCAGATATCTCCAATCACTGCCAGGAATCCTGTGAACAGTAATAAACCGTTAAATGTCTCCCAAGAAGCAATAAGGAGGGTTATAGTAGAGGGGATGATCAAGTCATTTTCTAATAGTTTAGAAAAAACAATGACCACAGTAATGAAGGACTTAAAGGCGGAAATGAGGGACATGCGGGAGTCATTGAAGGATGCGTCGGTAAGGATGGGTAAGGAAACTGCGGACACAATACCAGCTTCTACCGCTGAAAACCAGGAAATAATCACAACCGACTTAGCAGCAAAAATTGATACAGTCACTTGTGAGTTAAACGAAAAAATAGATAGCCTACCAGCACAAAACACTTCGCAAATTCATGAAATAGCTACAAACAGGAACAATAGTCAACTTATTTCCATAAATAAACAACAGAATAGTAAATCTACACAAATAGCTCACATAAATTCTGATATCAATCAAAACCAAGTACCACTTAATTCATTGGAGACAGCCGTTGGAGAACAGCAATTATTTTTATCTGAATTAAATGCCGAAGTAGTAGAAAATGAAATGGAAGCTACTAGTCACTGGAAACAGGCCCAAGAGCAGTTAGTACAACTCGAGAGTCAATTACATCAATTTCCGTATGAGAATGTAGAGCCTATCCCCGTAGCAACGTTTGATTTACTGCACAGTTTCAATGAATTAGGCCGTTTTGACAATACAGACCGCTATCTTCAACCTAAAGAATTTATAGATCAGATAAAACTAGTTCAATCATTAACACCCACCTCTTGGAATTTTTGGCGTCTGCGATTATCCAGCTTGTTAAGCGGTGAACCTCTGATGTTTTTCCAGATCCATAATCACGAATTCAGGACGTTGGACGAATTCAGTGCAGCTTTCCTGGAACAATATTGGAGTAAAAATAGACAAATGGATGCACTAGCCAATATCATTGCTTGTGAGTTTAATTCTAGGACAGACGACACATACATCAATTTTGTTAATACAATTAAACTGAAAAATGCTCAATTAGATGAGCCAATAATTGACTCTGTTTTAGCAAATATAATCATAAAAAAGCTACCTTTCCAAATCAGAACAGCATTGGCTACACAGTCAATAACTAGTTGCAAACAGCTGATAGATTATTTATACAATATACAATCTATGATGGCAATATCAAATCACCGGTCAGATAAATCATATTCACAAAATCAATACAATTCAGAGATTAATCAGTACACCAGCCAAGCCTATGAATCAGTACCATATGATTGCTCACGATCTACTCCTCAATTTAAATGCTGCTATGATCATAATCCAAATAATTGGAATAATAGAAGTTTTCAAAATCGCCAAACAAACCATTATCCACAGCAAACCTATCAAAGAAATTATTATGATGGCCGTGATCGATTAAACACAAATAATGGTTATGCTCACAATAATTATAATAGAAATTACAAACCGCCACCTCATCAAATAAATACAAACTACACCATAGCGCATGCAACAGGATTAAACCAACAAAGAACACAGAACCCAACACCTGATAAATCACCACCAAAAACCGCCGCCAACAATGCAATTAAAACACCCCAAAAGCATCAACCTCTATTAAGTATTCTGTTCCCCACCAAAGAGCAACCCGCCACCGAAGAGTCACTACTAAATATAAACAGTCACCAGGATCATGCACTAATTAAGGAGTTAATGAATACAGAAAAGATTAAAAATGTAACAGATCCGCGCACCGAACCTACAACCGCCTATCAAGGGACACCACCAAAGCGCACCAAGGCCCGGAGACGCAAACGCCCGAGGAGGACACCGGACGGCCGACATCAGGACAGAGAGGACGGCATTCGGGAGAAGAGGTACCAGCACCACAAGGCCCGGAGGCGGAAAGTCAGGCGAAAGAAACGAAGGAGGAACCGCGCGCGCGCATACTGGCCGCATGCACGCTTTAAAAGGAAAAAATGTAGCAGTTAGGTTAACTATGAGATTCAACAGTCGACAGCAAATTCTGACGTAAGCGGTATGAAATGTAGAGCCAGCGACCAGCTGGGCAAAGCCACCTGAATCGAATATGTAATGTCTGTTAAACATATGATTATGGAAAAATATTGTACCCAAAAATGTTATTTATTATTGTTATTTATTGTATTTATCAATGTTAATATATTTATCTATATGTTTTATGATTTATTACCATTAGTTTATGCCATGTTTGTTACTAAAAAACCTCAATTGAATGCTAGTTACCACAAAAGCCAAAAAACCATGTTGCAAAAGAAAGAACTGTACCTGATATATGGAAAATTATTTATATTAAGACCTAGGAATTACAATAAAATATAAACCCCAGAAAATTTGTACATCGAAGTTATTGTTTGAAAGAAATCTATTATAAGAGAATCTCGAGTGTAATGTGTGGAGTTAGGTTGGTGGCCTTGCGAGCGGCAAATTTAAAAATACTCTGTTATAAGTGTTGTAAGGAGGAATGTGTCTAAGATGTTATATTTATGATATTTTTGTGTTGATAAGGAGAATTTATTATTGTATTTGATGGAGGTCTAAGGGGGGCGTAGCAGATAAGGGCTGCGAATTATTGTAAAATTTTGAGAGTATATTTTTGTAGACAAAGTATGGAATATGTCGATGTGTTGAAGGATGGATTTTCATTAAAAACATTGTGATTCTCAAATATTTTGAATTCAAATCCAGGGGCGTGTGTAACATATTTAATTTGGATTGATAAATAAAAATCCCTAGTTGAAATATTTATAGGTCTAAGTGAAGTAATTGGCTAATATCGCCAAAGAGATAATGTAAAGATTAGATAATATCAGACATCCTGGCTAAACTGTACAACAGCCTAAGAGGAATGGAAATAAATTTTGCTACTATAAAATATTGAAAATTGAGGTTAGGCATAAAATATTTACTGATCGGTGACCTAACGATCGACTGAGCCATACAACGTAGAATCTGACCAAGCACCTTGGCAGAAATTTATTGTGGCAAAACAGTATGCAATTTGAGGAACTAAAAGTCTCACGTGGCTAATTATTGTAATGTATGAAACAACTAATAACCTATAAAAAATTACTTAGCATGTAAAGAGCATATTTAAAAACCCCAACAAAAATAATTAAATGTGTTAAGGAAGTAGGAGGTTACTGGACGCATGAATACTGTAATAATTTGCATGCACCAATCAAATAGTGGCAATTGATAGGTGGCAATAGTGAGCCGATTCAAAAATATTTGTATATATTTCTACAAATAAGAAGAATTTATAAAAAATTGTTGTATAGTCTATGTTTTGGATATGGCCCGAAGGCAAAGAAATTATTATGATGGCCGTGATCGATTAAACACAAATAATGGTTATGCTCACAATAATTATAATAGAAATTACAAACCGCCACCTCATCAAATAAATACAAACTACACCATAGCGCATGCAACAGGATTAAACCAACAAAGAACACAGAACCCA
Organism: Nilaparvata lugens; assembly: GCF_014356525.2. NCBI lineage: Eukaryota > Metazoa > Arthropoda > Insecta > Hemiptera > Delphacidae > Nilaparvata > Nilaparvata lugens. Next base: position 6,132,237 of record NC_052510.1, on the reverse strand, counting down.
ACACCTGATAAATCACCACCAAAAACCGCCGCCAACAATGCAATTAAAACACCCCAAAAGCATCAACCTCTATTAAGTATTCTGTTTCCCACCGAAGAGCAACCCGCCACCGAAGAGTCACTACTAAATATAAACAGTCACCAGGATCATGCACTAATTAAGGAGTTAATGAATACAGAAAAGATTAAAAATGTAACAGATCCGCGCACCGAACCTACAACCGCCTATCAAGGGACACCACCAAAGCGCACCAAGGCCCGGAGACGCAAATGCCCGAGGAGGACACCGGACAGCCGACATCAGGACAGAAAGGACGGCATTCGGGAGAAGAGGTACCAGCACCACAAGGCCCGGAGGCAGAAAGTCAGGCGAAAGAAACGAAGGAGGAACCGCACGCGCGCATACTGGCCGCATGCACGCTTCAAGAGGCAACGGAGGACACCGGACCGAACCCAGGATGGAGGACAGAGGATCGATGGCATACATCCGTGGCACATACGCTTCAAGAGAGATATTCAGCGATGTAACTGGCAAAATGGACCTAATAAATGGAATGAAACTGGAGCTACTGGAAGGACTAATATGGATTCATGCAGGGATAAAAACAGAACTGATAGGAAAACTACGATTGATTCATGTGTGTATGATAATAATAAAGTGGACTACGTATTGAGTTTGATAAAGGATAAACGGTGGCTTATAAGATTGGAAGAATTAAAAAATAATATAAATAAAGTGAAAATACCTAGATATTATATGATGAGAGATTATACTATTAAAGAGATGATAAATGTTCTGATATATTGTATACTATTTGTTATGGCTGTGATATTAATAAAAGACTGTGTTGTAGATATGATGGAAAATATTGTACCCAAAAATGTTATTTATTATTGTTATTTATTGTATTTATCAATGTTAATATATTTATCTATATGTTTTATGATTTATTACCATTAGTTTATGCCATGTTTGTTACTAAAAAACCTCAATTGAATGCTAGTTACCACAAAAGCCAAAAAACCATGTTGCAAAAGAAAGAACTGTACCTGATATATGGAAAATTATTTATATTAAGACCTAGGAATTACAATAAAATATAAACCCCAGAAAATTTGTACATCGAAGTTATTGTTTGAAAGAAATCTATTATAAGAGAATCTCAAGTGTAATGTGTGGAGTTAGGTTGGTGGCCTTGCGAGCGGCAAATTTAAAAATACTCTGTTATAAGTGTTGTAAGGAGGAATGTGTCTAAGATGTTATATTTATGATATTTTTGTGTTGATAAGGAGAATTTATTATTGTATTTGATGGAGGTCTAAGGGGGGCGTAGCAGATAAGGGCTGCGAATTATTGTAAAATTTTGAGAGTATATTTTTGTAGACAAAGTATGGAATATGTCAATGTGTTGAAGGATGGATTTTCATTAAAAACATTGTGATTCTCAAATATTTTAATTCAAATCCAGGGGCGTGTGTAACATATTTAATTTGGATTGATAAATAAAAATCTCTAGTTGAAATATTTATAGGTCTAAGTGAAGTAATTGGCTAATATCGCCAAAGAGATAACGTAAAGATTAGATAATATCAGACATCCTGGCTAAACTGTACAACAGCCTAAGAGGAATGGAAATAAATTTTGCTACTATAAAATATTGAAAATTGAGGTTAGGCATAAAATATTTACTGATCGGCGACCTAACGATCGACTGAGCCATACAACGTAGAATCTGACCAAGCACCTTGGCAGAAATTTATTGTGGCAAAACAGTATGCAATTTGAGGAACTAAAAGTCTCACGTGGCTAATTATTGTAATGTATGAAACAACTAATAACCTATAAAAAATTACTTAGCATGTAAAGAGCATATTTAAAAACCCCAACAAAAATAATTAAATGTGTTAAGGAACTATGAGATTCGACAGTCGACAGCAAATTCTGACGTAAGCGGTATGAAATGTAGAGCCAGCGACCAGCTGGGCAAAGCCACCTATATCAAATATGTAATGTCTGTTAAATATATGATTATGAAAAGAAAAATATTGTACCCAAAAATGTTATTTATTATTGTTATTTATTGTATTTATCAATGTTAATATATTTATCTATATGTTTTATGATTTATTACCATTAGTTTATGCCATGTTTGTTACTAAAAAACCTCAATTGAATGCTAGTTACCACAAAAGCCAAAAAACCATGTTGCAAAAGAAAGAACTGTACCTGATATATGGAAAATTATTTATATTAAGACCTAGGAATTACAATAAAATATAAACCCCAGAAAATTTGTACATCGAAGTTATTGTTTGAAAGAAATCTATTATAAGAGAATCTCAAGTGTAATGTGTGGAGTTAGGTTGGTGGCCTTGCGAGCGGCAAATTTAAAAATACTCTGTTATAAGTGTTGTAAGGAGGAATGTGTCTAAGATGTTATATTTATGATATTTTTGTGTTGATAAGGAGAATTTATTATTGTATTTGATGGAGGTCTAAGGGGGGCGTAGCAGATAGGGGCTGCAAATTATTGTAAAATTTTGAGAGTATATTTTTGTAGACAAAGTATGGAATATGTCAATGTGTTGAAGGATGGATTTTCATTAAAAACATTGTGATTCTCAAATATTTTTAATTCAAATCCAGGGGCGTGTGTAACATATTTAATTTGGATTGATAAATAAAAATCCCTAGTTGAAATATTTATAGGTCTAAGTGAAGTAATTGGCTAATATCGCCAAAGAGATAACGTAAAGATTAGATAATATCAGACATCCTGGCTAAACTGTACAACAACCTAAGAGGAATGGAAATAAATTTTGCTACTATAAAATATTGAAAATTGAGGTTAGGCATAAAATATTTACTGATCGGCGACCTAACGATCGACTGAGCCATACAACGTAGAATCTGACCAAGCACCTTGGCAGAAATTTATTGTGGCAAAACAGTATGCAATTTGAGGAACTAAAAGTCTCACGTGGCTAATTATTGTAATGTATGAAACAACTAATAACCTATAAAAAATTACTTAGCATGTAAAGAGCATATTTAAAAACCCCAACAAAAATAATTAAATGTGTTAAGGAAGTAGGAGGTTACTGGACGCATGAATACTGTAATAATTTGCATGCACCAATCAAATAGTGGCAATTGATAGGCGGCAATAGTGAGCCGATTCAAAAATATTTGTATATATTTCTACAAATAAGAAGAATTTATAAAAAATTGTTGTATAGTCTATGTTTTGGATATGGCCCGAAGGCAAAGAAATTATTAAATATATAACATAAGTAATAATTTAATATTTTAGTACAGTCTATTTGAGCCTTGAATGGCGGAGGAATAGAATATTCAAATTTTTATGCAAATTTAGAAATCGGAAATGAGAATTGTAAAATTGAGAAATGAGAACCACACTCGCCTGCCAACTACCACCATGAGAGGTCACCAAAAATTATAGAGCATAATACCTTGTAATAATTTAAAGTTAAATTGAATTACTAAATTTCTTATAAGACTTTGTGATGCTCTTATAAAGCTAAAGTCATTTTTAAATAATTTTGTAACCCCTTGGAAGAGACGACTCCGGCTACAATAATCCAGGACCACCAGGAGTTGGATCGACATCAGCAGCTCATAAGAAAATTCCGGCACGTGAGTGAAAAATATTGAAATAGTGATAGGGCGCCCTCAGTGCTTCGAAATTACATAAGAATCAAAGCTAGCTCGTCGAAAGGGTTTCTTATAAATTAAGAATTTGGTAAAAATACTTGCGCAAGTAAATGTAGTATAAAAGGTATTTTATTAGAAAGTAACGAATCAATTCATATATTGGAAGATCTATCAATCAAAGAAGTATAAAATCTAGGCTGTTAATACAATATTCATATGATCATTAATTTCTGCAATATAATTTGTGATAATTTAATGTAGCTCTGATTCACTAGATGAATTGCTCTATTTATTCCTTCAGGTGCCGAATCTCGCACCCTGAGATAAAAAGTATATTTATTACAAAGAAATCTATCAGATACTATAGAATTTAATATATATATTGGAATACCAGTTTGTCATGCTGATTTTAAGAATCTAATTTAAATAGAATTGTCCAAGTCGACAAGTATTAGCAAGCTGATATCGCAGCTACATGCAAATAAATGCATATGATCATAAAAATGAAAGCACATGGTAACGTTTCGTGCTATAAAATTTAAAGAATAGTATTTAGCCTGTGATATTTTATTGATTTCGATTATTGTTTTATCTTATATTATATATTTTTTGTCGCTCTATATATTTTTGCTCTGATTTATTTTTTGCAATATTTGTTAATATATGTATCAAATTGTTTATGGTGTACGATTTATTTTAATTCCTCAATACTATAGGATAAGTATTATATATATTTTTTAATGAATTATCAGAATTATTGTGGAAGCTCATATCTGGGCCTGTAAAGATTTTTATGAGACTATATCCTATTAAAAACCGCGACCTGATTTTTATAATTGTTAAAATATTTCATGCTCTACCGATTGATGCCAAGCAGGAGGCTAATCGTTATTTAATTATAAAGGATAACGTGACAAATTCTATCTTTTTTTTTAAATTAACTTGGGTATTTTTATGAACACTTGACTCTGATATAGCAATCGACACAGCTCGGTGATCAGTTAGCAGAGTATCAATAACATAACTACTAAACTTATGATTATGTTTTATTGACCTGAAGAAGATATGATCTATGCATGTTGAGCTTGACGAAGTCACTCTGGTGTCTATATCAATATGCGATCTATATCCATTACTATTCATAATTTCCAGATATTCGAGTGTATTACTATTATTCATATCATTCAAATTGATATTGAGGTCGCCTATTGTCATAGATTCTGAGTCACGATGTTGCTCCAAGAAAGTAACAAGGCTACTCAAGAATTGACTGCTCTCAACTCCATGCCATCTATTAAGCACAAAATACTAAATTTATAATTTAAAAGCTCACACTCTAAGAAAATGGAGTCAGATCCATCAATTATACAATCAATAGTAGAGCATTGAAGGCCACTCCCCACTGAAACATAAATCATTATACCTGATGCTGCAGTAAAATCACTACCAGCTTAAAAACTCTCATAATAACCTTCAATATAAATAATCGATGATCATGACAAGATTGAAGCCAAGTCTCAGACAAAACAATGATCGATGGTAACTTCTTCCAAGAATCAATATAAGTTATAAAATCGTCGAAATTTCTATTTATACTGTGTATATTCTGATGCACTATGGTTCTATTACCATCTTCTGCTAGGGAGGATGAATTTATTATTCATCTATATCTAAAATATAACTACAGCTACCGGCACCTTCCATTATGAACATAAGTAGATAAATTTTCCAATGCTATTAACAACATTCATACAAAACACATTCACACATTCTAGCTTTCGAAGAGGTCGAATCGACTATCCGAGCTTCCTGTTTCTATTCTGAAAAATACCTAATGAATTGAATTCTGCTTAACTAATAAGTCACTGTAAACTTTATTTCTGAAACTATAATAATAATTCCTCTTGTCGAAGATACAACATGACCAGAGGAGTTTATTCAGAATGAAGACAACATGTTGATTATAAAGAGTGAGTGAAAAAGTCCAAGAACGGCTTAATATCTCATAAAGGTAATTTGATGGTGGGTGTAATTGGGGATTCTACTCAAATTGAAAATACAGTACTACTTTACTATGACTTTAAAAATCTGGTCCACCAACTTAGATCCGCCACTTTATTTTTTTCAATAGGAAGGTAGTCATGCGATACATGATTTCTATACGGAATTTCAAGACAAACTGAATGGTGAAAACCACACATCGATATGTCAAACCGTTTAGAAGATTTTCACATTATTAATCAATACCACTTATGTATTTCATTTCTGATTTGCATGGTGTTGAATAATAATGTGAATATCTTCAAATGGTTTGAGATATCGATGTGCGGTTTTTGCCATTCATTTTGTCTTTAAATTCAGTATCGAAATCATGTACCATATGACAACCTTCCTATTTAAAAATAAAGTTGCATTTAATATGGCAGATCCAAGATGGCGGACAGATTTTTAGTCATAGTAAAGTAGTATTTCCAATTTGAGTAGGATCCCCAATCACACCCACCATCAAATTACCTTGTGTATGAGATATTAGCCGTTCTCAGACTTTTTCTCTCCTTTCTGCTATGAATAGTATTGATTAATAATGTGAATATCTTCTAAACAGATGTGGTTTTCGCCACTCTTTTTTCTTTGAAATTTCATATTAGAATCATGTATCACATGACCACCTTTCTATTTAAAAAAATTAAGTTGCATTCAATATGGCGGATCCAAGATGGCAGACCAGATTTTTAAAGTCATAGTAAAGTAGTTGACCGAGCGAAGTGAGGTCTGAGATTCAAGTCGACAGTTTGGCATTTCTCTTTATGTTTAAATGTTTGTATGTTGTGCATTTACGGCGAAACGCGGTAATAGATTTTTATGAAATTTGACAGGTATGTTCCTTTTTAAATTGCGTGTCGATGTATATACAAGGTTTTTGGAAATTTTGCATTTCAAGGATAATATAAAAGGAAAAAGGAGCCTCCTTCATATGCCAATGTTACCGTAAAAATCAGACTATAGAATTATTCATCATAAATCAGCTGTCTAGTGGACTATAATACTACCCATTCAAAAACATCGAACATCTTGAAAATGTATCTTTCCATCAATGTTAGTAGACAGTTGTCTACAACTTTGTCTTTCCATAAGCTGAGGCCACGATTCTAGTTTGGAGTTATTGATAGAAAACAATTTTTTACATTTTTCTTCTTTAATCTGATGATTAAAATTGCAACAAATATTATTAAAAAGGAATTTATGTCTAAAATCATGAAAAGTGAGAAATGAATTTTTTAGGAAATAAGCATTATGGTAGTTTATTTTGTTAATTTCAACATACCGATTTTTCGCCAACACAGAATGTTCTCTGATGGATTGATTGAATTGGCGTATCGACGGCAGCCAGACCTGATAACAGCACTCACACTCACATTCTGGGACGACATGTCATGGTACGATAGGACAGAAAGCTCTATGTTTTTTAGGATTTTTCCTACACATTTTAAATTGATGAATTATTAATAATTTTTGAGAAAACATAACAACAGGTCAATGTAACTCACTGAGCGCGAGATCTACTATTCACAGAACTACAAGTATTTTTAATTCGAGTAGGATTGCCAATCACACCAATTATCAATTAATTATGACCTTTGTGTATGAGATATTAAGCCGTTCTTAGACTTTTCAACCACCCTGAATAAAGCATAAACATTTCATTGATATTTCTGAAGTGAATTAACCACTGCTTGAAAAATGTTCCAAATTAATTATTTTGAACTGGAAATTTTAAATTCACAAAAAATCAAGAATTCTTCCAGGATAAAAACATTTATAATACTAATGAAAAAAGATTATTCAAGATGAAGAAAATGAGAATAAAAAGAATGGAAAATGTTTGTTCATAAAACTAATTGTTCCTCATGATTATCCAGCAGCCAGTTATCTTTTTTTAATGAGTTAATTGAAACTGTTTAATTAATGGCTATTGGCAGTTTATAGAAAATTATTGGTCCTAAATATGTGGCTAACCTCTGTGCAGCTGATGTTGTCATCCTGGGAATTGTGAAGTGCATGTTCCTTGTGGGTGATTTGGATTGGAGAGGAATTGTGGGGTTTTTTTGGTGAATGTTAGAAGTCTGTGAATGTAAGGTCTGATGCTGAGCTCCGAGAATAGTGGTACAGAAGGGAAGAGCGGATGTTTGCTTTTGAACATTGAAGATAGTGATCGATGTGGCAGTTCCCCAGGCTCAAATGCCAAATGCAAATTTTGCTATGGACTCTACTATAAACCATGCGATAAACTTCTATACTTACCAGAGAAAACTTCTACTGCTGTATTCTGTGATCAAACCTAAGATTAGTAGGCCTAGAGATTTTTATATATTTTTAAAATTTTGTTAATTCATTCTTAATAATATGTTGAATGAGAGGAAATTAATTGTGCTGTTATCTTTATTGGTTGGAATCTAATGTAGATAAGGGTATCGATTAATCGGACAAATCGAAGTTTTTGAGAAATAATAGATTTATTTCTAATCGATTAATGGAAGCATCAATTATTCCATACCGATTAACTGACTATTGAGATTTCAAAAATGGATCTGTGTAATAAATTCAAATAATTAGGCCCGGTTGCACAATAGCCGGTTAAATTTTAATCATGATTAAATTCACGAGAACCAACATTGATTTGGTGAAGACATTTCAGGTAGTACTTTTTGATTTGATATAACACTGAAATCTGCATTTCTTTGTGAAGAGTTGTAAAATTTGGTAATACAACTCTACGGTAGGTTATTTTGTTTCATAGTTGAAATGCAGAAAGATCAGTTCAGTTGAGACAGTCGAAGAGGCAAGTAGTGTTTTTGTAGCTCCCTTATCTCAGTTCTTATCTTGTGAAACTCAAACCAAGTAAGATGATCTGCAGCAAGTGTAATTGTGAAGTGCCGGATCGTGATGTATTGGTCTGTTCACAATGTAGGATTGATCAACATTATGTTTGTCAATCTATTAAAGAACCGAATTTTAGAAAAATGTCTTCTGAAGAAAAATCGAAATGGTGCTGTGTGAAATGCAACTCAGTTAGTGCAACCTCAACGGCGGCTGGTTTATCACCCGCTGATAAACAATCGAAATCGTATCGAGCTCTGGACGGTAAGATTAGCGGCGCTCAACTTTCGCTATCTCTGACTCAGGCTGACCTTGATGCGATAGGCCCTATTGTAAGAGAACTGAATCAAGAGGAACTGTCGCCATTCAAACAGGAATTCAATGAAATAAGGGAATCAATTGATTTTATGTCTAAGGAAATTGAAAGTTTTAAGGGTCAACTATCTGGTTTGAAAAATAATATTACGAGTATTAGGAGTGACAATAATCTATTGAAAAGTGAGAATGATCTACTTAAATCACAGTTGGCCTCTCTTCAGGAATATTCTCGCCGAGATAATTTAATTATATCGGGGATTCCAGAAGCAGCTAAGGAATCGGTATACGAGATTTTCAACTGTGTATCGTCTACGATCGGTAGCCCAATAACATCTAAAGACCTAAGTACTGCACACCGACTTCCCACGAAAAACAAAAATAGTATTAAGCCAATAGTGGTGAAATTTCTCCGAAGGCAGGACAAAGAGACTTGGTTAGCGAACTTCAAGAAAGTATCAACCATGGACAAAGCAGGTTACGGAATACCGACGAAATCCATAAATAAGACCTTAACGGATGGCAAGGTATTCGCTCACCTACACTTGTCCCCTCAAATACTTGAACAACTCAAACAGGTACGAACTGTTGCTTCCCAAAAAGATTATAAATTCTTATGGTTGAAAGAGGGAAAGATACTTGTCCGTAAAGACACTAACCAGCCGGCAATTGTGATATGTCGCAAGGAAGATTTAAATTCTCTCTAAACTCGGTCCATGACATCACTTCAAGTATTTTATCTGTTTTGTTAGTAAAATTATGCCGTTTGAAAACCTTAATAATGAAATTGACTGTGACATTTATGAATCGGTAGTGGTAGAAAATTTTTGAAACTATGAGATTGCTAACTCCTTTAAAGTAAATGCTATTCACATGAATATAAGATTGATTAAGAAGAATTTTGATGAATTTGTTTATTATATAAATCACTGTAAAACCTAATTTGAGTTTATTGTATTGTCTGAGACATGGATTTGTGATGACTCAGAGTTTGTTTTTAATATCAAAGGGTACAATGCTGTAAACAGAAATAATAGGTTCACAAGAAATGATGGATTATGTTTATATATTAGCAAGGATATTGATTTTCAGGAAGTTAATGTGAAAATAGATAATGTAAACTCAATTATAATAAATTTTAAACTGAATAACATATCTTATGAGATGATCGCACTCTACAGGTCTCCCTCACTAGAAATAAATGCCTTCTTTTTGAGTTTGGAATCATATTTGCAGGCTATAAGAAAGAACGTTTCTGTCATTTTAATAGGTGGTATGAATATAAATAAATATGATGGACCAAAATAACCTCAATTATTTGACTAATGAGTACCTCGGTGTTTTACAACTCCATGGTTTCAGATCCTATATTGATAAATGCACTAGATCTTTCAATACTACCAGAGGGCAAGTGAATAGTTGTATTGACCATATATTTTTCAATCGCTCTTCAGGGAAGGAGGTGGAAGTGTTGAGTGTGATCCTCCAATCGAATATCATTGATCATTTCGCTACTTGTCCATATTGACAATTCACAGCGAAATGATAATTTACCTGATAAGAATACATGTTATGAGCTATGGAGATTCAAAGATGAGATGATGTTTGTGATAATACATCGGACGATATTGACACCTTAGTTGATAAATTTTCTAGTAAGATCGTCGAAAATATTATCAAATGCACTGAAGTTGTCAAGTTTCCACATAGAAAAAAACCGTTAAAAAATGGATCACTCCTGGTTTGGTTGCAGCCATTCGCAAAAGGGATAGGATGCACATCAAATTGTCCAAACAACCTTTCAATTTAAACCTTAAACAAGACTACTTGAATTATAGAAATACATTAAACTCTTTAATAAAGAAATCTAAAAGTGACTACTACAATAATAAATTTCTAGAGCACAAAAATAATTCTAAGAAGAAGTGGGAGTGCATTACTGAATTGTTGGGTAAAAGCAAAGTATATGAGGAACCTAAAATTGACCCTAAAATTTTAAATAATTATTTTGTAAATGTTGGTGTAGATCATGCAAAGAAATTGTTGAACTCTAATCGGCATTCAAAGATGCCAGATTCCCTGAACACACCCCCAGTAAATAGCTTGTTTCTAAATCCAACTAATGTGACAGAAATTTATGAAGTTATTGGTGAGTTAAAAAATAATGCATCTCCAGGTGTGGATAAAAATCAGTCCATTTTGTCTTAAACTAATAAGAGATTATGTCGTTCACCCATTGGAACATATTATTAATAGATGCTTTACGGAGGGTTATTTCCCCAGGGCTTTCAAATCTGCAAAGATCATTGCGTTACATAAACCAGATGATAAAACTAAACCAGAAAATTATCGACCGATAAGTATTTTGAATAGTTTTTTCAAAAATTATAGAGAATATTATAAAAAAAAAGAATCTTAAATTACCTTAATGATAATAACTTTATGGAAAAAAACAATTTGGCTTCCAACAAGGGAAATCTACAACTGATGCAATCATACAACTAACTAGGATAATTTATGACAGTTTCAATACGAAACAAAAGACACTGGCTGTCTTTTTAGACCTTGCAAAAGCATTCGATACTGTCCCTCATAGTATTTTATTAGATAAATTGGAAAAATGTGGAATTCGTGGTGTATGTAATGATCTTCTAGCTAGCTATTTCCAAGATAGAAAGCAAACTTTGACTTTGGGTGGAATATCTGCAACAGATTATTTGTATGTTTTATGTTTTTGGTCTACCTCAAGGTACAGTGCTCTCCCCTGAGCTTTTTTTGATTTACATAAATGATGTCCTAAAATTACCTCTTTCAAATTGTACACAAATTTCATTTGCTGATGACACAGCGCTAGTATTTTCGGGTAAATCCTGGATGGAGGTGTATCAGAGTGCTGATCAGGGTTTAAGAATTATGAAAAATTGGATGAATGATCATGTTTTAACTGTCAACTTGAATAAAACAAAATATATCACTTTTTCCCCAACAACAGAAGGTCAACCGGATGATGCATTACAGTTGAAGATGCACACCAACTGTATATCAAATGATATTGATAATTGTTTGTGCCAACAGATTGAGAATATAAATTATGTAAAATATTTGAGAATAATGTTGGACAGACATTTAAAATGGGAGTCTCATATTAATTATCTGTCCTCTAAACTTAAATTTCTAATTTACAATTTTTACAGAATTAATCAACTCAAAGACCTTAATATAATAAGAACAATTTACTTTGCATATGCCCATTATTTATTTCAGTATGCAATTGAAGCATGGGGCGGTGCATTTGACTGTCATTTTAATAAAGTGTTCACATTGCAAAAACATCTTCTAAGGGCAGCGTTGGGTAGACCAAGACGATACCCAAGTCGGACCCTTTTTGAAGAATTGGATGTATCCACCCTCAGACAAATATATGTGATGAAGATTATTTTGCATTTGAATAAAAATGTGAGTGATTTGAAAACCAGAAATACACCCTACCCGATGCGCCCATCAGTTTCAAATATGTTTGATATAGATTTAGTAAGACTGGAAGTATGTAGACATCAGTTTTTTTTATTTTTGTAACATATTTTCTAACAAAATTTCGATATATTTCATCAATAGTAAGTAAATTAACTAAAAATCTTCTCGAAAAAATATCTGAATGGGCTAAGAAAAATATTTATTCAACACTTCCCAAATTCTAATAATTTATAATGTAAAGATATGGAACAATTATTCTCATAGATGTAGCCTACGATACTGTTGTAATCAGTTATAGCATTGATAATATCACGTGGTATTGAGCAATGATTGTTTGTCAGAATATTGGCGTTTTATTGATTGTTCATTTTGTTGTTTTGGTTTGTAGCCGGATGGGATATCTTATTTTTGTTTTTGCCTTTATATTTTTATTTTCTTTATACTTATCTTATTGTTTGTAGTTTTATCATTTTGCAAGAAAGTTTAAAATATATATATCGAAGATGAACTCACAGCTAGCGCACAAGTTCGCTTTGCTAGCTGTGCCAATTCTATTTATTCAATCGAAATGTATTTTTCATTTTGATGATTATGTATCTACTGAATATTTCAGTTATTATTGTATTAATGATTTAAAGTATTTCAAGTGATTTTGTATTTTGGCAGAATAAAGAAAGATTTTTTTGATCTGTATTACTGTCAGTAGTCTAAAATCACTTCTCCCTACTTGAATTGAAAATTTGATAATTTTTTTTCAGCTGATTTTATAATTACTATATCTTGCTTGAACTTGAATACAGAGGGTATAATATCAAATTCACTCTTAATTTTCTATTGATTTAAATAATGATAATCTTATTAAGTTTATGGGAAACAAACAGAAAATTCTTGAAGTTTGAATTTTTGGGACAGGTTATTTCAAATTCGGTTAGATAAAAATCATGAAATTTTGAGGAATTATTCTTCATGGTTTGGTTGGATAAAACAAAAATGTCCTGAAAATATCGATTTTTGAGAAAGTTATTCCATTTACAAAATATTTTTTTTTGTAAATGGATAAATTTTCTTGAAAAAAGAAATTTTCAGGAAATTTTTGTTTATTCAATCAACAATCCCATGAAGGTATATTCTTGAAATTTCATAAATCTATTTTTATCGAATTTGAAAGGATCTGTCTCCAAAATTTAAACTTTAGGCGCTCATATCTCAAAAATTGAAGATCATAAATAAAAAATAATTCATTCATTTTGAGTACGAGTTCTTTATGGTATTGTTGATTGGATAAAACATAAATTTCCGTGAAAATTTCATTTTTCGAGAAAATTATTCCATTTATAAGAAACTATTTTTTTAGGTTAGTAAACTCAAAGTTATTTTGGGTTATTCTTTGTAAATGGAATAGCTTTCTCAAAAATTGATATTTTCAGGACATTGTTGTTCTATCCAACCAACAATACCATGAAGAATTAACCCTCAAAATGTCATGAATTTTCCTCTTACCGAATTTGAAATGATCTTTCCCAAAAATTTAAACTTTTAACGCCAGTGGCAAATTCTCAGAGCATGCTAGTCATGCGCCACATGCTTTACAAATATCAGGGAAGAGAGTAATTTTAATTGTTGAAAATGTATAAGAACTTGAAATATGAAGAAGAACATTTTAATTATAATTATTGATAAATATTATTAATTGAATGCCATCTTATGATTTAAAATGATTCATAGTATATGAATCTAAAAACTTGGAAAAATATCATTAGTAAAACGTTTTATTCTACACTGCTGCACAGCCTTAAATGCAAGGATGTAAATTCAATTCAATTTCATTTATTGCCAATTTGAATATTCAAAACATGTTACAAAATATTTATAATATTTATTAAAAATATTAATAAAAAGCATAATTACTCATATATAAACTTGAATGAAATTAAAATAAAATATAAAATCCAGTCATCACCAGCAAAAAGAAAAACTTTGCCCGCTGGTGAGAGTTGCAAAACAGTAAAAGAAAAACATAATATTTCGAAATAATGCAGAAAGTTAAAGTTGAAGTTTAAATGTCTGCTTTCTTCTATCTTCTCTTCTACCCTATCTTTGCCGCTCCAATAAGTTCTGACCTCCCGACATATTCAACTACATGCATCATTTTCAACACTCAGCTTCCTTCTGTGAGGTGGGGATCAAGATGCAAGTAGTGTTTCAATGATTGGTCTCTGCTCCAAGCTCCAAGCTAGTAACTGTCGACTACATCTTGATCTCGATGCATTTGATAGATTAGTATTCATTGAATGATGACGTCGAATCTATGACGTCGTAAACTATCCTGATATGAAAAATCTGGTGTGGCGCACTCACACAACTTTCCTTGCCGTTATGAAAATTGATCCCCTGACGCTAGTGTTCATGCACATCTCGAGTCTACTATTTAAAGATCTCAGCCAGCTGATGACAGGACAATAACGCTGGAGACACACGAGGTCCTGCTATCTCTTAAAATGATTTAATAGAATCAACAGTTGCCAACAGTTTGCAATTGCATAATCACATTTTCTCGAATTTCGAGCTTATTTCAAATTTTAGGTGAAAATGTTACAATATATTAATTGTAGAGATTTTCTTGCTCAATCTTTTCCATTTAAAGCCTGATAATTGGGAAACTAAAATCAAACTTTGCATAGATGAGTTGGAGCTCCTTAATTTTTTTCAGATATGGGACTTGTGGCAGTTGATAGAGCTTATCAATAACTATTCAAGGTATAAATTTGATAGATATCGTTGGAGCCTTTTTCGAGAAAATCGCGAAAAACCCTGTTGTTGACAACATTTTCGCCTTTTGAGCCGCCATCTTGAATTGCATTTGATCGAAATTGTTTGTGTCGGATCCTTATATTGTAAGGACCTTAAGTTCCAAATTTCAAGTCATTCCGTTAATTGGGAGATGAGATATCGTGTACACAGATGCCCATACACTCATATAATTATACACACACACACACACACACACACACACACACACACACACACACACACACACACACACACACACACACACACACACACACACACACACACACACACACAACACACACACACACATACAGAGCAATACCCAAAAACCCTTTTTTTCGACTAAGGGGACCTTGAAACGTATAAAAATGTAGAAATTGGGGTACCTTAATTTTTTTCGGAAAGCAATACTTTCCTTACCTATGGTAATAGGGCAAGGAAAGTAAACGTGCTCACAAAGACCTTAAAGAGATACATCTTTAAGGTCTTTGCGTGCTCACCGTTTACAACGTCTAATTGGTTGACACTGGGGAGCAACACATGAAATGCTTTGTTTTCAAAGCATCTACCTCTTCTACTTAAGACAGACTTTGTTTTCAAAGCATTTTCATTTTCACGGCGCATGCGCTTTGTATTCAATCATAGTTCCATGAAAAGCCACTGACAAGGAAATGCAATTCCAATAAGTTCATGTTCCTACTTTTTCGACTAATCCCACTAGCCATGGTGGCAAAGTCGGCTGGAGTGTTGTTGACACACTGTGGGACCCGCAGGTTCAAATCTCGTTCCTACCAGATTTTTTTGCAGATGATATTATTGTTTTATCTTATTCTAATAATATATCATTATGAAATAAATTACTATGATTAGATAGAATGATTAAATTGAATCATGTTATTATTACATTGATTTATCAAAATAATTGGATAAATTTAAATAAAAAAAAACTCTTTTGTTTTGGAGTCCAATACTGCAGTTGTAGAAAAAATGTTGTATGTAATTCGAGCAATGAAGTTGAGTTTTATGCTCTTAATACATAAATAACTATTATTGTCTATGCTACAGATAACTCAACTATTTTAGTTGTGGACAATATTTATCATCATAAAAATTAATCAACTAATAAATCAAGAACTTTTTTAGTTGTAGACAATATTTAACATCATAAACATTTCTTTAATTTCCAACTTCTTTTATTCAGAACTATCAGTTATTATTTTAGTTATTTTTCAACTGAATTTTCAGTTTATCTGGTACAATAATTATGATTAGCCTATTCAAACTGTAATAGACTCATGAGAGAAGGCATGAGAATGCCTTATACAAACATTAGTGCATCAGTTTATGAATGCAGAATGATGAATGCAAAATTCTGAGGTGTAGTAGTAGTATCGCTCGAATTCGCGCTGTATCTATGAGACCATGAGACAGCTCATGAAAGAATGACTATGAAGTACGATTGAATACAAAGCGCATGCACCGTTAAAATGGTGCATTTTTGTGTCGCTCTCCAGTGTCAAGTAATTTTATTTTCAACACTCAGCTTCCTCTTCCTTCTGTGAGGTGGGGATCAAGATGCAAGTAGTGTTTCAATGATTAGTCTCTGTGAAAATGATATAGCTATTATGTGTAAAGAAATTTTCATTGAAAAATAGTTTCATACCAATTGCGTTCATATATATTATCTACATCAGATTTTGTGAAGATAAGTGAATTATAGAATAAAATAATACAAATGCATGAATGCGTGTAGATATTTGCAAGGTGGGAGATCAATTGTGAGAATCAAATCTATGACTTGATTGTTAGATCTATGTAATTTAGCACAATTCAGGGCCGGTTTCCGAGCTCAGGGTTTGGCTAAGTTTAGACATAGAGAAACGATAGCATAAGTAGATATCCCATGGTATAGGGCGTTTATGTCGCAACTTTCACTGTTATTCCAAGCTGATAGTTCACGTAGTTTTTTCCCATGCAGCTGTGTGACGCTGGTAGTCTATCAAATTGTGCCGTTCATATACTCAAACCCCAACAAAACAGTTGGCAATAACCTGTAACGTTGTAACATTGACAATAATCGGCTTGAGATAACAGTAAAAGTTGCGACATAAATTCCCTATACCATGGGATATCTACTTACGCTATTGTTTCTCTATGGTTTAGACTTTAAACAGAAGTAGTCAGAAAATTGGCTTTCCAAAACGGGGCGTAGTCGTGGTCATTGTCATAGTCACGTTTGAATTAAATTCCGAAAAATAGAAAATTGAACACAAAATAGAATAAAAAGAAAATAGTGTAAAGTTTTAGCTATTGTGAATTATTAGGAATGTTTGATTTTGTCGAGGAATAACGTTTCCAAATTATATAAATGAGAAAATGAAAATTGCGACGACGCCCCGTTTTGGAAAGCCAATTTTTTGACTCCAACTGTTTAAAGTCCAGAACTTAGCTAAATCCCGATCTCGGAAACCGTCCCTAAGTGGAGTTTGTTCAATCAATATTCTGCTGTGAAGGATTCAAGTTGAATTGTTCTTGTTTATTTGTTTCAGGTTAAAGTTGAGAAACAGGAAACTGCTATTGATGACAGTTGGATTGGAGCGACTGGTACATCTAGTGGTACAGCTACTCAGCAGGCATGTATTGTTGAACAATCCACTCTAGATTCACTGACTACAGCTTCATAATGAAGTTGAATTCATTCCTTTCCTTTCAACACACCTACTGTTGATTGTATATTATGAACTTAGCTTGAGAATTATTTCACATCTAAACTTCTTCTGTATTAACATGTTTCTATTGAATTACTTTCAAGAATGTTATCAGTAGGACTATCACTCTGGCAAGCATAAATAAACAAACATCACCTATTAACGAAATTCTAATACCATTAAACACTATTACTTGCTGAGTTTAATATTGATCTCGTTTTCAAGTAAGAAAAACCTTTTCTTTTGTTAGCAGATCAAAATTGAGAAGGAAGAAGATGCAACTAGAGTGTGTGTAATTGCGTCTTATAATGTCAAAGATGAGTCATCGGATTCAACATCCAATCAGGCATGTATTTCAAAAATGTAAACGGATTTTACAAGTAACCTACATCAAATATAAAGTGTTAAAACCTTGAATTAGGCATGTATTTTGATTTTTTTTTTTTTTTTGTAATGAAAATATCAATAGGTCCAAGAGACATGGTGATACAGTTCTTACCAAAAATCAGTCATTGAGCAATTTCTATTTTCCAGTAACTTCAATGTGTAGTAAGATGAAAATATGGCTCCTCAACTTCTTGATAGAAACAAATGTAATAGCTTGGAAGTGTTGTAATCAATTTAATGATCATATTCTATGAGAATCATTAGAGGTTCAGAGTTGAAAAGAGTGTTTTGTTCCATGCAAAGAACCAAAGATAACAAATGTGGAATCGAAACCATAATAAGTCTATCTGACATTTGGTGTAGAAGTTTAATATTCATATTGATGTTTTCAAATTTCGATTAGTGCTTTGGAAGATTACTTTTGAATTCTTTGAATAAAATGTGCTTGACTTTCGTATTTTACTAACATTGACTACATCTGATTCAGTATCTGCTTCTTAAAACAACTCTCATTATTGCCCAAAGTGTCACGGTTTGTGATTGATAGGCTATGTTAAGTGTGGAATGAATTTATTATCTTCTCATTGATTGTGATGCCAAATTGCAGATGGCGGCAGTTAAGCAGGAGAATGTTAGCAGCCAAGAACCAGCGCCAGGGTGCAGCACTGCAGGCTCTCCAACCGATGATGGTTCCAGCCAACAATATTTGATCCCTGGCTACAATCTAATATTCATCAAAGAGGATGCATGTGGTGAGATTCATTCTATCACTATCCAATTCTTGATTGATTAGGTCTGCCTAGGTGATTAGATTGTGGCAAATTCCTTACATGAAGCTTTTTTATATTCAGGACTGGAAAATCCTGTAAGAGAAAATGTGTAACTATGATATTTCCCAGTAGAATTGCATTTAATACTCTCTGTAAAGCTACAAACTTGAAACTACGCCATGAAAACTCATAATTATTAGTTGAGTGAACGTTACTTTCCAATCTTTTCCACATCACCAAATGAAAAAGTACTGTAATTCTATTCTATTTTCAAAAGATGTACATCTTATTATGTAATTCACAATGAGAATAAAACTGAATGATTATTATTATCTTATTATGAACTCAGTGATTAAAATGATAATGACTGAGTTTTATTATTATTTTTAATTTTCATCACATCACTATGTGAGTTTTTCATCAAAATCTGTCTATGACAAGACTGATGAATTATTCTGCTGCTAGGTTTAAGAATGCCCTAACCATTGATACTGTGTTGAGCATCACTGCCTTCTGCATCAAGTAGATCTTGTTTCTTGAGGCACCCAGATGACTTAGGTTTGCAGTCACTTTTCCCCCCATCAATCCAACTGCAGATATTATGACTGGAACGATTTCCACTTTCTCTTGATGCCAGATATCCTTTATCTCAGCTGCCAGGGGGATATACTTGGAAATCTTTTCACTATAGTAGTGTTCAATGTTATGGCAGCATGGAATGCCTACATCTACTAGTAGTTCTGTGTACAGTAGACCTCGAGCAGTTATAAACCGCAGCCAATTATTCTTATACTGTCCATCAGAGAAAATCCTGTCTGTATATCGTGTCGGCGAGATATCGGTGTGAAAACGGCTAATGGCTGTTCGGGTTGGTGTATCAAAAATTCTAATATCAGAATCTAATCTCCTTTCAAGACATACTGGCAACAGGACAGCCCGAGTTCAATGCAGAGAAAGTTCGAGAGACAATACTATGTTACTTTAGTTATTAATTGCATGCACTATTGCACGTAATCAATAATTCATTTAATAGTGCATAAAAATTGCATTCAATGAGGCATGCAATTAATATTCTACACTGCTTTTTTACCAAGTTACATTGAGATATTGAATTGCATGCGTCATGTCATGCAATTTATAATCTTTCGACAGTTGATTTATGAATAATTTTATAGTCTGATTTTTACTGTAATATTTTACTGCGTATGAAGGAAACTCCTTTTTCCCTTTATATTATCCTTGAAATGCAAAATTTCCAAAAACCTTGTATATTCGTCGACGCGCAATTTAAAAAGGAACGTACCTGTCAAATTTCATCAAAATCTATTGCCGCTTTTCGCCGTAAATGCGCAACATATAAACATTTAAACATTAAGAGAAATGCCAAACCGTCGACTTGAATCTTAGACCTCACTTTGCTCGGTCAATGAAGACTGTTTCCCTGGTCAGCTTATTCATCAGGATTAAATCTGGCCTGTTATGTGGAATCGTTCTGTAAGTCAGCACAGATCTGTCCCAATACAGCTTGTGGGTATTGTTCTCTAGGATTGAAGTTGGAGCATATTGATAGTAAGGGACTTTCTCAACAATCAACTTATGCCTTAATGCCAGGTCCTGGTGCAGTATGCCAGCAACATCATTATTATTATTATTATTATTAGTATTATTGTATTATTAATGTATCAATAAATTATTATCTACTTAAGATTTACAACTATTTTTCTTTTTATATGATTTGAATTGAAAATAATTATTTTGAGATCACTGTTTGATTATATCAATTTATTATTTCTATGTTTTGTTTTGGTTTTGGAGTATCTATATTTCGTCTGGTGTAAAATTTTTGAAATTTTCCACTGAAAAGAATTTTCTCATCATTTATCATTCTTGTTTATTATTCTTCATTTTTTGTTTCTAAGATTTATTTTTATAAGTGTATTTTTTATTTTTGTTTGTTATATTTCCTGTAATAAACTCCCTTCTTCTGGGGGTACCGTACCAGGACAAAGGAAAAGGGAAGGAAAGAATTATAACTCATTCATTATTATTAGTCATAATGTCATTATTTAAATTTACCTCTGATATATTTTTTCCATTATCACTCAGTTTCAATGTTTTTACTAGTTTTTTTTCTAGTTCATTTAAATGATCAATGTTTGCAGTTGAGCAAGAGGCAGATGGAAGTTCAGTGAAGAGTGAAACGGAGATGTGGCCTCCAAACTGCATCACATCAGGAACTGCCAATGCAACAGAAGTGGGTGGACTGAAGGCACATTCAATCTCTCCAGTGGAAAAGTGTACTGAGCCATCTATGGCTGGCAAAAAGACCAAGCTCTACAGTTGTGCTGACTGCAGCTATGAAACACACCGTTCCTATGATTTGAATAGACACATGAGAAAACACTCTAAGGGAAAGCCTTTCAGTTGTGAGATTTGTGACTATAAAAGTGCTTATTCAAGTCATTTAAAACAACATCTCACAACACATACAGGAGAAACACCTTTCAGCTGTAACTTTTGTGTCTATAAATGTGCTCATTCAAGTTCCTTAAAAAGACATCTCAGAACACATACAGGGGAAACACCTTTCAGCTGCAACTTTTGTGACTATAAATGTGCTCTTTCAAGTAGTTTGAAACTACATCTCAGAACACATACAGGAGAAACACCTTTCAGCTGCAACTTTTGTGACTATAAATGTGCTCAATCAAGTACTTTAAAACAACATCTCAGAACACATACAGGAGAAACACCTTTCAGCTGCACTTTTTGTGACTATAAATGTGCTCGTTCAAGTAGTTTGAAAATACATCTCATGACACATACAGGAGAAACACCTTTCATTTGCGAATTTTGTGACTATAAATGTACTAAATCAAGTAATTTGAAAAGCCATCTCAGAACACATACAGGAGAAACACCTTTCAGCTGCAACTTTTGTGACTATAAATGTGCTCGTTCAAGTTCCTTAAAAAGACATCTCAGAACACATACAGGAGAAACACTTCTCAGTTGCGACTTTTGTGACTATAGATGTGGTGACTCAAGTTCCTTAAAAAGACATCTCAGAACACATACAGGAGAAGCACCTATCAGCTGCAACTTTTGTGACTATAAATGTACTCAATCAAGTAATTTGAAAAGACATCTCAGAACACATACAGGAGAAACACCTTTCATTTGCGAATTTTGTGACTATAAATGTGCTCGTTCAAGTAGTTTAAAAATACATCTCAGAACACATACAGGAGAAACACCTTTCCGCTGCAACTTTTGTGACTATAAATGTACTCATTCCAGTAATTTGAAAAGACATCTCAAAAAACATACATGAGAAACAATTTTCAGCTGAGAATTTTGTAAGCCACATTTACTCATTCAAATTCATTTAATTTTTTAGTAGTTCAAGTCTTTAGTGGATTATATTCACTAAACACTTATTAGCAATTCATATTTGTTAAATAGTTTCAAGTTGATATTTTGCTCCGCCATCAACTCATCGCCATGTAGCTTGCTTGATCCTCTGCTTCTCCTTGAGTAGCTCTCCAAGTCAGCCTTAACCTGATTCCTCCATCGTAGCCTACGTTTAGAAACACTGTCTTATGGTGTTCACATTTTTAGTTGATATCTGTCAGCATGATGAAACCCTAGGTCACAGAATACATACAGAATGGAAAGTCGGCTATAGTGAGGTCCACCTTAAAAGTATGGCAGTGTTTGATTAGCAATGGTATTGCTATCTTTGTCTATCATTCAATAAAGTGGATGGTGTTATATCTTTCTCGCTTTGCTCTGTTGCCAGATTGTCTTTGTAGAATTGATAATTAATTAACATAATATTTCATCTTAATTATGAAAATTCATTATGAAATTATTGAAAATATAATTTCTTGCTTGATAAAATATAATTGATTATTTCAAACGAGAATGAAAAGTTAATATGTTACATCGATAAACCTGTATCAGCTACCGTCTACAACATTTTAGCCGCCATCTTGAATTGTATTTGATCGAAATTGTTCATGTCGGATCCTTATAGTGTAAGGACCTTAGGTTCCAAATTT
This sequence comes from Nilaparvata lugens, assembly GCF_014356525.2. Lineage (NCBI taxonomy): Eukaryota > Metazoa > Arthropoda > Insecta > Hemiptera > Delphacidae > Nilaparvata > Nilaparvata lugens. The sequence continues at coordinate 6,109,176 of NC_052510.1, read as the reverse complement.
CAAGTCATTCCGTTGATTGGGAGATGAGATATCGTGTACACAGACGCACATACACACACATACAGACCAATACCCAAAAACCACTTTTTTGGACTCAGGGGACCTTGAAACGTACAGAAATTTAGAAATTGGGGTACCTTAATTTTTTCGGAAAGCAATACTTTCCTTACCTATGGTAATAGGGCAAGGAAAGTAAAAAATTATGAACATCTGAAAACAAATCACCTACTGTATTTCCTTCTTTGAATTTTTATATTATTATTGCATATAATTTTTGTTTTGTCGTTTCTATTATATAACTCTTCCTACCTGTTTCTTACAAACTTTGATAATGATTGTAATTTATGCCTTGGTATTGGAATATTCCAATGCTCAAGAGATATATACAGCATCTATCTGATTGTTTTTCATACCACATTTTGACTTATTTTTGTATCATTTGGGTTTAACATTATTTATTAATACAATTTCAGGAGAAAAAAAAATGAATATTTTTATTCTGATTCTGATTAAATATAATTGACTAATTCCTGAAAATAAAATAAACATTTATTATGCTGGATTAATATTTTCTAGCTCATGATCTTGGTACCCGATCTGATTTCCCAATAGTAAACCGTTCCTAAACCCGTTATGTCCAAATTACTGTTCCAAAATCCATCAAGTTCAAACTATTTTTCTTTGTTTTCAAAAAACTGTTGTCACTTGATTTTCTATAAAAGTATGGAAATTTATTTCATAAATAAACTCCAATGGATGTGTTGTCCAACATTCAGAGAAATTACACATTCAATCTCTCCAGTGGAAAAGTGTACTGAGCCATCTGTGGCTGGCAAAAAGACCAAGCTCTACAGTTGTGCTGACTGCAGCTATGAAACACACCGTTCCCATGATTTGAATAGACACATGAGAAAACACACTGGGGGAAAGCCTTTCAGTTGTGAGATTTGTGACTATAAATGTGCTTATTCAAGTCATTTAAAACAACATCTCACAACACATACAGGAGAAACACCTTTCAGCTGTAACTTTTGTGTCTATAAATGTGCTCATTCAAGTTCCTTAAAAAGACATCTCAGAACACATACAGGGGAAACACCTTTCATTTGCGAATTTTGTGACTATAAATGTGCTCTTTCAAGTAGTTTAAAAATACATCTCAGAACACATACAGGAGAAACACCTTTCAGCTGCAACTTTTGTGACTATAAATGTGCTCAATCAAGTACTTTAAAACAACATCTCAGAACACATACAGGAGAAACACCTTTCAGCTGCACTTTTTGTGACTATAAATGTGCTCGTTCAAGTAGTTTGAAACTACATCTCAGAACACATACAGGAGAAACACCTTTCAGCTGCAACTTTTGTGACTATAAATGAACTCATTCCAGTAATTTGAAAAGACATCTCAAAAAACTTACATGAGAAACAATTTTTAGCTGAGAATTTTGTAAGCCACATTTACTCATTCAAATTCATTTAATTTTTTGGTCGGTCCCAAATTTTTTAGGTCAAGTCTTTAGTGGATTATATTCACTAAACACTAATTAGCAATTCATATTTGATTAATGTAGGTTGTAAGATTTTTAACGCCTTGCAACCTGACTTACAAGAGTGTCAATATAGCCGAGCGGTTAAGGCCAGATTGAAAAAAATCATTGCTGAAATTGATGATATTCAATTATTTCTATAAGAGTATTCCATAATCTAAGGTCGATATTTACATGTTTGTATCAATTGTTATCATATGCTTGAAATGTGAATTCCATATGTAATTTTGTGTAATTATTGTGTCATAGCACCTTTAATTTACATGGCTTTTTCTGTTAACTGAATAATACTAATGATCACTAAGAATGTGCTGCCCGCACAAAATCCTGTTTAATTGCTTTATGATTTTATATTTTTTATGTTCAATACTTTTTCTCTAGTAATTTTTTTTTCAAAATTTTAGTTTTTAAATTTATGTGTAATATCCAAGTATGACTATATTTTTTCATTTGATTTTTTACTTATTTTATTTCATTTTTTTTTCTATTGTGAATAAAAGTATGAAGAAGGGCCCCACACAGGATTACCTTGGGGGTTTCATTAAGACTTTGATATACAATGTATATTGTGCATGCAACGGTGTTTGCTACACCAGTTAAGAGTGTTTTTTTCTGAAATATTTTGTACAATGTATGTTGATTGGTCGAATAAATATTATATTAAATATTATATTATATTGAATATTATATTATATTAAATATTATATTATATTAATAGTTTCAAGTTGATATTTTGCTCCGCCATCAACTCATCGCCATGTAGCTTGCTTGATCCTCTGCTTCTCCTTGAGTAGCTCTCCAAGTCAGCCTTAATCTGATTCCTCCATCGTAGCCTACGTCTAGAAACACTGTCTTATGGTGTTCACACTAATCTTTTAGTTGATATCATTCTGTCAGCATGATGAAACCCTAGGTCACAGAATACATACAGAATGGAAAGTCGGCTATAGTGAGGTCCACCTTAAAAGTATGGCAGTGTTTGATTAGCAATGGTATTGCTATCATTGTCTATCATTCAATAAAGTGGATGGTGTTATATCTTTCTCGCTTTGCTCTGTTGCCAGATCGTCTTTGTAGAATTGATAATTAATTAACATAATATTTCATCTTAATTATGAAAATTCATTATGAAATTATTGAAAAATATAATCTCTTGCTTGATAAAATATAATTGATTATTTTAAACGAGAATGAAAAGTTAATATGTTACATCGATAAAACTGTATCAGCTACCGTCTATAGAAGGCATCGACAAGACAGAGGATCGGCAACGTTCTTCTCCACTGCCATTATAACGGGGACCCCATTACAGTATCTTGACGCCAAAATCCCCCATCTTGAAAGAAAGTCTAGCATTGTAATAGTAGCGGTAATTTTAATTTCTAACAAGATGGCGCAGTCACGTGACGTGGTCTTGTATATTATATTGTTTGTACTTTTCAAGAAGAAGAATAAAGATAATTTCAATTCCACTGGGGCACAATTATTATACAGAAAGACCTTTTATAAATAAGTTTACAATTATTCATAATAGATATAGAGCTGTATTTGGTTTTGTAGCAAAAGCAAAAAAACTCAAGATATTCAAAATCCCGTCATAACAGACGGTAGCTGTAGTTACGTTGAAAATGGATGCCTCCACTGGACCCAAAATTGCTAAAACAGTCATCATTATCCAAGATAAATTAAAGGGATAATTTATTTGGATATGTAACAACAGTTTTTGGTAAAAATATCTATAGTGGCCTACAACAAATGTTTACTCATTGCAAGATGTTTCACTACTGAATTATCTAACTGATTTCTATGCACACTTGGGTTCAGAAGAGGAATACATTTTCATCTTGACACTTAATTACTATGACTGGTTAGACAGACTGCAAGGGAATGTCTTCCCCTTGTTCTATATCACCGGTCAACCTGCACAGTAGCTCCTACATTTTTACAATCTAGTAGTTCTGTGAACAGTAGACCTCGCGCTCAGTAAGATACATTATTTTTATCTGTCGCACAGGTGGCACATTTGTTATTAGAAACAAAGAGAAGCTACGTTAATATTACTAGTTTGTCGAGTAATAATTTATTTTATTCTTTATATACAGTGGGAACCCGATTTAACGTATTTGAAGGGACCAAGAAATTTGTACGTTATGTAGGGGTTTACTTAAAAACGAGATTCGTTAAATCGAGGTTGAAGGGTTGAGGGGTTAGTTATAACCTCCATATAAAGTATATTGAACACGTTCAACCTCTATTTGAAGTAGATTTTTAGATATACAGTTTACAGTACTGTATGTTTCATATTACAGTACAGAACTGTACTGCTACAGAAGGTGGAAGAAAATAGGATATTGAAATTATTCAATTGCTATTATATAATAGAAATACTGTATTGAAAATAGCAATTAAATAAATGCTATTATTTAATAGCAGTTTAATAATTGTAATACAGTACCCATTTTCCTTCCACCTTTGTAACTAGCCAACTTGGCTTCTTAAAAATGAATGCATATTTGTTAACTACTCTATAAAGGTGGAAGGAAATAGGATATTGCAATTATTCAATTGCTATTAAATAATAGAAATACCGTATTAAAAATAGCAATTGAGTAAAAAATGTTATAATTCAATAGTAGTTGAATAATAGCAATACTGTACTGTATCCTATTTCTTTTCACCTATACTGTATAGCTCAATTAGGAAATTTGTTCAGTAAATTAAAAAAAACTTCCTACTGTTCACGTATATATTTTCAGAATAAAATATGCATACAGTATTATTTTCAATAGTTTTTAATTAGCAAGTTCAATCAATCAAATTAGCAAGCAAACAAAAACTCACGTACGGCTGCTGCCTGACCCAAAGTAATCAATAATTTTTGATTGTGTATTCGCTGTATAGAGTTTCACTTGGTCCAATGCACAGTCTAGCTTGGTGATGGATTCCATAGTATTTTCGGATACAGCACTCTTCTTTAAAAAGAAACACTTGAACACGTTGAGAGCTTGACGAGCATCTTGTGAAGTCGGGTCCGGTCGATCGGCAACAGATGCATCAGCTTGGACGTCTTCTTCTTCCTCGCCTTCACCGTCATCATCTGCCTCCGGATCTGCGGTTACTTTGGAGATGATTTCATAATCAGTAAGCTCCCCACATACTGCAACATCTTCATCAAAATTTGCAAATTCCTCAAACTCGATGTTGATATCCAATGCTTCTTGAATTCTTGGCCAGGAGGCTTCGACATTCAAACCAGGCTGTGCGGGTAACGGGTTATCCAACTCCTCTACATCCGTGGCTTCCTCTTGCTCACTGAGTTTGAAACCACTTCTTTTGAAACAATTTGCAATTGTTTGTTGAGAAACATTATTCCATGCTTTCATCACCATCCACATGGCGTCGAGAAGGTTGATGTTAGTTGAAGTTTGGTGATCCATGTCGTTCAGGTATTGTCCAACCACTTCCCGTCTGTAGAGTGTTTTGAAATTCTGTATTATCCCTTGATCCATAGGCTGAAGTTTTTATGTTGTATTACATGGCAAGAAACACATTTCAACATATTGGTCTTACATCTGGGTACTCCAGTTCTCATTCGATTTGGAGGACTCTCAATAGAATGAGAACTGGAGTACCCAGATGTAAGACCAATATGTTCAAATGGGGAATACTTCCTGGCGGGAACGCTCTATGTGAGTGTGGAGTGAGACAGGATCCGGAGCATTAAATGGTCTGCGGGATACTTCAAGTGACATGCACTCCTGATGATTTGATAACAGCCAATGACAAAGCCGTAAAGGTGGCTACACACTGGAAATCCAGTATATAGACTGGTTTATAAATTTTTCTACTCACTTTATTGATATTGTTAATGCTTTGTTAAATTTATGTTATGGTTTAAATAATAAGTGGTCTGACCTGGACACGGAAACGAACGAACGGCAAGAACTGGAGATTAATATGGGTCAACTTCGGGATGTCTTTGTGGGCCGAACAGTTGTCTATAAATAACAAGATTTTCTTCTTTCTCAGTTTCATTTGCATGTTTGTCTCTTTTAGCCAGTTGCTGAAAATTTCTCCTGTCATCCAAGCTTTTTTATTAGCAACGTACTTTGTTGGCAGAGACGTAACGTGTTTAAAGCAGCATGGCTTTTTTTGATTTTCCGATTATTAAGGGCTTCAGCTTATGTGTACCTGATGCATTAGCTCCAAGCATCACCGTAAGCCGTTCCTTGCTGTTTTTCCCTCCACTGCAGGGATCACCCTTGAAAGTCAAAGTTTTGTCTGGTAGGCATTTGAAGAATAAGCCTGTTTCGTCTACATTGTAATAATATCATCTTCATTGAATCCTTGTGTCAAGTCTATCAGTTTTTTCTTCCATTCCGCGCACACTGCATCATCAACACTACCGCTTTCACCACACAATTTTTTAAAAGTTACTTCATTCCTCTTCTTGAAGCGGTCCAACCAGCCATTGCTTGCTCGAAAAGAATTATGGCCCAACTGCTCGGCAAATTGTTGAGCTTTTTCCTGAAGTATAGGTCCCGAAATGGATACGTTTTTATCACGACACTGTTTAAGCCATAAACATGACAGCAGTTTCAACGTCCTGTAATTCGGCTGGTTTAGCCCTTTTACACTGACCAGAAAGTCCACCTTCGTCTTCATATCTGTTTTTATTTGTAGGAATTGTTGAAAGAGTTGTTGGTGTAATGTTGAATTCCTTTGCAATGTCCACTTTCTTCTTATGAGGGTTTTCTTCTATGAATTTTAAAACTTTACGTTTGAAGTCAACACTCAAATACTTTCTTTTCTCGGCCATGACGCACTCAAAAACAAATTTGCAAAAAAAAACACAAAAACACACTTTCAGTCACACAAAAACGTTTCATTCAAAATCTGCAACCGTACACTTCACTGTCTGAGAATACACAAGAATACATAGAACATTACAGACAGTACTGTACTCTATTATGGGCGGCGAGCGGAAGGGGGGGTAAATGAAAACTTTCATGTTCAAACATGCTCAAGTGATGGCCGCCTAGATAAGAATAAAATACTTTATACAGGGATCTAAACCGTGGGAATACGTTATATAGAGGTTATCTACGTTATGTAGGGATTTCTTAATTTTATATACGTTATACAGGGGTCAAAATATTACTAAACACACCAAAAATTATATCGTTATATAGATGTTCTAATATGTATTTTGTACGCTACATAGGGGTTAATTTTCTATTAAGGTTTATGGGGGTTTCAAGGGACCGGAAAAATACGTTATACCGGGGTTGCACTGTATTGAGTTAATCTACATTTTTCGCTCCTCTATTGGTGCTTTGCGTTTGGGTGATAATGCTCTTGCCCTTTTCGCAGTCTTTGGTTCTTGTATTGAATGGTGATGAATGATACGGTTTCTGTTAGCAGCTATTCAATTTCACAGATTGATTGAAGTGCGGAGTAGTGTGTAATCTTTTTGAGGCATAGCATAAAGTTATTAAAAATTTGTATTAGGTTTTTACTTTTTTTTCAACTTCAAATTTCTATTCTCTTTTTCTTGTTTAAGCTTTATATTTATTCTCATTATTTTTTATTATTGTATCTTATGTCATTAAATTCTAATTTATCCATTTATTATCAAATGTTAGAGGACTTCGTACTAAAACTTCAAGTCTGTACGCATCGTTATTGGGCAGCAACTATGATCTGATAATTTTGACTGAAACATGGTTACATGATGGCATAAAAAGTTCTGAAATATTTGATGAACGATATGCTGTTTATCGAAGTGATAGGGGTAGTGGTGATGGTCTTCGGAGGGGAGGAGGAGTACTTGTCGCCGTTCAGAGATCGTTGCAGTCTGAGCTCTGTGAGGAGCTCACAATAAGCGACATTAATAATAATTATGATTCCGTCAGAATAAAAATAAGATCTAATTCCACTCACTTCTTCATTAATGCTGTTTATTTATCGCCGACAATTTCAACAAATGTCTTTCTCAATTATTGTGACCACCTTGAATCACTCAATGGCCTTATCAACGGTAATTTCTTGGTTATCGGAGACTTTAATCTGCCTGAAATCTGCTCAAATGATTATGATCTTTTTATGGGGACAATTAAGGCAAGAATACTTCACAATTTTATGTCTATCTATGATCTTATTTCTCTAAATCCGGTAAGAAACGAACTGGGTAGGACTTTGGACCTGGTCCTTTGTAACTTTACTACCAAAGTCTTCCAAAGCGATGATCCCTTGCTTCCTGAAGACGGCCATCACCCGGCATTGTGTGTTGATGCTTCGTATTCTGTTCCGGAGGCAAATGAATCTCCGGGTGATCCAGTTGAATCCCGGTATAATATTATTCTAAATGGGATTACTTTCAACTTTATTGTAAGCTGAGAGACTGTTGTTGGGGCTCTGTGTTTGGCTGTACTGATGTCGACTCTGCAGTGGACGAGTTCTATAGTCTGCTCTACAAATATTTGGATGAGTGTATTCCAAGGATCATATTGAAGAAAAAAAATAATAAATACCCTCCTTGGTTTACTCCTGATATAATTTCTGATTTGAAGATTAAGAATAGATGTGCACGAAAAAGAAGAGTGTCTCCTTATCATGATAACCTTTTCAAAAGTTTACGAACATCCTTGAAGGCTAGAATATCTGAGTCTCATGAAAACTATTTGACATCGATTCAGTCAGGCTTAGAATTATGTAAATTCCAAAAGAAAAACGTCGTTTGTGGAGTCGACGATGTCGCTGAATGGGGAGTCCTACTGCGGTTCTGCGGTTGTAGATGGGTTCGCGAAATATTTTGAGTCAGTTTATGAGGTTGATACACACGCCGCCCCTGATATGCATGAGAATGAGCTGGAGATGTCTGGGAGCTTGGGATTAGGTGTTGGTATTGATTCTGTCTCCTCTGACGAGATCCTGTCTGCTATTAGCAGCCTTAGATCTAGCTGTTCCGAGGGCCCTGACTTGATACCTACTTTTATTGTGAAGGGTTGTGCAGAGATACTCCTTAGTCCATTGCAATTCATTTTCAATTTATCGACTAGGACTGGCCAATTCTCTTCTAAATGGAAGGTCGCTAGAATTACTCCTATCTTCAAGTCAGATAAGAGAACTGATATAAGTAATTATAGGCCCATATCAATTTAAAATTGTTTTTCCAAAGTTTTTGAAAGAATTTTGCATGCAGTTATAGAAAGGCAGGTGAAGGGAGTAATAGCGGACGAGCAACATGGATTTCTGTCAGGCCGTTCTACAGTGACTAATCTAATGGAGTTCAGCAATGAGGTATCCAGAATTCTTGATGGTGGGGGGCGGGTTGATGTTGTTTATACGGATCTCTCAAAGGCATTCGATTCAATCAATTACAGAATATTAGTTAAATAACTAAAGTCGATTGGTTTCTGTACAAGCCTGGCAAATCTTGTTGAGAGCTATTTGCATTCAAGAGTGCAGTATGTTAGAGTACATAATTTCAAGTCTAGAACTTCCAACTGTACATCTGGGGTGCCTCAGGGTTCTAACCTTGGACCACTTCTCTTCCTTCTATTCATTAACGATCTCCCTGCTGTCTTTGATGGTTCATCCTGTCTGATGTATGCAGATGATGTGAAGTTGTACAAAGCTATTTTGAGCCCTGATGACTGCCTTAGCCTTCAAATGGATGTTGATAAACTAAGTGTATGGTGTATGAATAATGGCCTTAGAATAAATATAGCTAAATGCAAAACTTTATCATTTTCCCGGCAGGTAGCTTCACACAGATGCATCTATAGTATTGATGGTATATCGTTGGAGGAGGTAGAGTCTTTTAAGGACCTGGGTGTGATTTACAGCTCTGATTTTACATTCAATAAACATATAGACCTTTTGTGTAGTAGGGCCAATCAGCAGATGGGGTTTATCCTGAGAACATGTTCACCTTTCAATGATGTCTCACCCATAATATTTCTGTATAAATCTCTTGTCCGAAGTATTCTTGAGTATGCATCTGAAATTTGGAACCCTTATTGTAATGATCAAGTACTACTTTTGGAGCGTTTACAAAATAAATTTTTAAGGTACATGTACTTCAGGAAATTCAATTTCAATTGTCCGTTTGACTTTCCCTCTGACACTCTGGGAAATATGTTTCAATTGAAATCATTATATAAGAACAAGACGATATGTTAAGTCTTTAATTTTCCTTCATAGCTTATTAAATAATAAAATAGATTCCTCATATTTGCTTTCATATGTAAATATTTATATATCTACCATATCACGTCGCTCCACTTTCTCTTTTTTTGTGCCCCGTTCCAGAACTGTGAGTCAGGGCCGCCCCGAGGTTAATAGGCGCCCGGGGCGAGATTTTGATATGCACCCCTCCCCCAAGTATAGCGCGGTGAGGTAGTATTTAAAAGTAAAGCTGCATTGCTCTTCCAGGAGGAGAACTTCCATTATGGGCTGCATCCTCTCCTTGATAATCATGCTATAGATTCTGTAAGCAGTGTTTAGCAAGCTGATTTCTCTATAGTTGTCACAGGAACTTCTTAGTCCAGTTAATATAGACATAAAAAAGTGTGCTTGCAATTTATATTGTAGTTATGATTTTTAAATATATGTTTTGGATACATGAGAGAAGACCGGAACAAATAGTTCAGAACCTCGTATTTTCAGCTCATTTTCCAGTTTTCAGCTTTTTCTGCCAAATCCAGTGATCTGACGGAAAAATTTGCTCCAGCCATTGTTTTAGATCATAAAATGAGATCATTCGCAACTATCTATCTCCAATAAGTACAGAGTTATGATTTTTTGAAAAATGAGTGAAATTCAAAGAAAAAATCAACCTGTATCCTGATCTTAGATTTTAGAGCACAAAAATACGCCCAGAGGGACTTTGAATTATACATTTAACTAATTACTCTGTTGTGTATCCATACTTTTTCACTGTTAAAAAAGTGTTTAAAAAACACTTTTGAAGTGAAAATACACTTATTTTTGTAGTGACGATCGTTTCGACCTGTTGTTGGTCATCATCAGACTGTCTTAGTCTAACATCAAGTCTAAATCCAAAAGTGTTTTTTAAAATTCAAGTTTAACTAATTCGTAAAAATCGGAAGATATTGTTGATAAAAAATTAAAACTCATCAGAATTAATTTTGTCTTTAAATTTTACTCATTTTTGAAAAATCATAACTCAGTACTTATTGGAGATGGATATAGATAATTGCGAATGATCTCATTTTATTCAGAATTTTGTAATCTAAAACAAAGGCTGGAGCAAATTTTCACATCCGATTACTGGATTTGGCAAAAATAGCTGAAAGCTGGAAAATGAACTGAAAATACGAGGTTTTTGGGCCACTCTGTATCTAGCACAAGAAAATTTTGCATGAAGAAATTGGTTCTGGACTTTTCTCATGTATCCAAATAATATTATATTGAAAATCTGGCGAGGCGCACGCCCACAACTTTCCTTGCCGTTATGAAAATTGATCTCCTTACGCTAGTGTTCTCGCGCATCCCAAGTCTACTATTCAAATACATGAGACAGCTGGTGATAGGACAATAACGCTGGAGACACACGAGGTCTGCTACTTCGTAGTGAATGATTTAATAGAACCAACAGTTTGCAATAATTTAATAATCAAATTTTCTCGAATTTCAAGCTTATTTTCAATTTTAGGAGAACATGTTACTGGACATTAATTGTAGAGATTTTCATGCTCAATCTTTTCCACTCGAAATTTTTCGTTTAAATTGTATATGAAGGCTGATAATTGAGAATCTAAAATCAAACTTCGCATATATGGGGCGGAGCTCCTGAAATTTTTACAGATATAGGACTTGTTGCAGTTGATAGAGCTTATCAATGACTATTTCAGTTATGAATTTGATCAAAATCGTTGGAGCCGTTTCGAGGAAATTGCGAAAAACCCTGTTTTTGACAACATTTTCGCCATTTTAGCCGCCATCTTGGATTGCATTTGATCGAAATTGTTCGTGTCGGATCCTTATAGTGTAAGGACCTTACGTTCCAAATTTCAAGTCATTCCTTTAACTGGGAGATGAGATATCGTGTACACAGACGCACATACACTCATACACACACACACACACACACACACACACACACACACACACACACACACACACACACACACACACACACATACAGACCAATACCCAAAAACCACTTGTTCGGACTCAGGGGACATTGAAACGTATAGAAATTTAGAAATTGGGGTAACTTAATTTTTTTCGGAAAGCAATACTTTCCTTACCTATGGTAATAGGGCAAGGAAAGTAAAAATCAGAACTACAATATAAATTGCAAACACCAATGTATATAGTGACTGGACTATATCTCCCTTCTTGAAAAGAGATTTGACTGTAGCCACTTTCCAAACTTCCGGGATCCTCAATAATTATTGTCTCCAGCACATATCAAATGGAGGAAGCGAAGTTTGAAGAAGAGTTCCCTATGCTTGAACTGCTCCATATTTAAACCATCCGGTCCAGCTTGTCTTATTTTATACTCTTTCCTCACCTTGTATTCTGCAGGCTAAAACCTATTTAATTTTAAATTTCCGTTGATATTCCTAAATTGAAAAATTTTCAATTTAGAAATACCAATGGAAATTTAAAAATAAATAGGTTTTAGCCTGCAGAATACAAGGTTAGAAAAGAGTATAAAATAAGAAGTTTTATCACCTAGCATTGGACAATGAAGCGACCAATGACGACTTGCAGGTTGCAGGGGCAGTGGGCGCGCACAGGCTCACTCAATGACTGGAAAAAATATACACCTATGCTATTCGTAGAGTGACTGTATTTACCAAAGTTTTTATTGTTTATGCCACAATTAACACCACACATATAAGTAATGAGTTATACATAGAAATGGATTGATAAGAAAATGGTACAGTCCGTCGTGGACCTTGGCCTCCATCACCAAGCCTCTCCACCAATCCCTATCTACCATTCCTGCTCTCCATCCACTCCTTGCCATGACACGCAGATCTTCTTGCACGTCATCAAGCCATCGTTGCTTTGGCCTGCCTTGTCTTCTTCGTGCAAATAGCCGCCGCTCCTTGTACACGATTCCTGGCAACCTTGTGCTCTATCCTTTCGACGTGCCCCACCCACCTGAGTCTCTGTCACTTGATAAATCGTACAATGTCCTCTTTTCCCAAGCATACACTTTTCTGGACAATTTTTCTCTCAGCCACCCTGAGGTGTTCTGCATATTTTTCTGTTATTGTGCAAACTTCCGATCCATATGCTATTATGGGGCGTTTCAAACTTCTGTATATAGTGCGTTTGGTTCTTCTGGAAATCAGCTTAATAATTAATAATTTATTATTAGCAAAATAGGCTTTGTTTCCTGCTTGTATCATCTTTCTAATACTTTTAGATACGACGTTCTCACAGCTCATTTCTACGCCCAGATAGCTGAAGTTTTTCACTCCCTCAAACTTTTTGTTTCCAATAATTATGTTCTGAGGTACATGTCTAGATTTTCCTGGTGCCATTCTGAGGTACTCGGTTTCACCATAGAGAAACAATAGCGTAAGTAGATATCCCATGGTATAGGGCGTTTATGTCGCAACTTTTACTGTTAACTCAAGCCGATTATTGTAGATTTTTACTGTTTTGGTCGGGTGAGAGTGTATGAACGGCACAATATGAGAGACTACCAGCGTCACACAGCTCTATGGGAAAGAACTATGTGGACTATCAGCTTGAGATAACAGTAAAAGTTGCGACATGAACGCCCTATACCATGGGATATCTTCTTATGCTATTATTTCTCTATGGCTTTACCTTCATTCACTTTCAGTCTAATCTTCTTCTTCTTCTTCTTCTCTTCTTCTTCTTCTACATTATAAACCTCTCGGATGGCTTCCTTGCAACGCGCTACTATTTAGTTTTAGAATAGTTTTTTAAGCTTTTTTTACGGATTTATTTCAAAATGGAATGTGCATTTTTCAGATTTGGCAATCTATCAGGCAGTACTAAGGTAGCCAGTTGGAATCCGTCAGATTTCACTCTGTACATGATCCAGGGTGTCATCAGAACTGGGGCAGTGCCTGACATTAAATGGAAGGTATGTATGCTCAAAATTGATTGGAAAAGGGCCACTTGAATAAAGATGGAAATTTTACTCACAATTCAGAACAGTCCGGTGGCTTTGTTTCCTGCTTGTATCATCTTTCTAATACTTTTAGATACGACGTTCTCACAGCTCATTTCTACGCCCAGATAGCTGAAGTTTTTCACTCCCTCAAACTTTTTGTTTCCAATAATTATGTTCTGAGGTACATGTCTAGATTTTCCTGGTGCCATTCTGAGGTACTCGGTTTCACCATAGAGAAACAATAGCGTAAGTAGATATCCCATGGTATAGGGCGTTTATGTCGCAACTTTTACTGTTAACTCAAGCCGATTATTGTAGATTTTTACTGTTTTGGTCGGGTGAGAGTGTATGAACGGCACAATATGAGAGACTACCAGCGTCACACAGCTCTATGGGAAAGAACTATGTGGACTATCAGCTTGAGATAACAGTAAAAGTTGCGACATGAACGCCCTATACCATGGGATATCTTCTTATGCTATTATTTCTCTATGGTTTTACCTTCATTCACTTTCAGTCTAATCTTCTTCTTCTTCTACATTATAAACCTCTCGGATGGCTTCCTTGCAACGCGCTACTATTTAGTTTTAGAATAGTTTTTTAAGCTTTTTTTACGGATTTATTTGAAAATGGAATGTGCATTTTTCAGATTTGGCAATCTATCAGGCAGTACTAAGGTAGCCAGTTGTAATCCGTCAGATTTCACTCTGTACATGATCCAGGGTGTCATCAGAACTGGGGCAGTGCCTGACATCAAATGGAAGGTATGTATGCTCAAAATTGATTGGAAAAGGGCCACTTGAATAAAGATGGAAATTTTACTCACAATTCAGAACAGTCCGGTGGATTTGTATAGTGTTGTATCTCACTGTAAAACCTAAACTTAATAGAAATATTTTGAGATTTTTCTCTTTTCCTCCATGAGTTTGTTCTGTATTTTTCAGTCTGGAACTTTCTGCTCTTTATCAAGTTTATTACTTTGCGAAACTTCTTTATCTCACATTACAACAAAATAATGTTTTCTAGTAAATGAACATCTAGTAGAAACATCCATAATCTATATTCCAATAAACATGTATACAATACCGTCTGTAATATATAGAAAACCGTGTGTTCACTTCATTTTTTTCAATTTCAGATTGAAATGACGCCAATTGATTTTGTACAAGAAATGTTTGTGGAGTTGTTTTTGGATCTGGATAACTCAATGGGAAAAATCTACCATTTTGTGAATGAGGACCAGCTTCCATGCGAGTAAGCAAACTGATATTTCTCTCTTTATTTTATTGTGTTCTCCATAGGGAAATATCAATTGAAAAGTTTATGACAGAAGAATTTGTATGTATTCTGTAGTAATTTTATTTGAGTGGTATCTCATGTTTCGCTTCTAGAAACTAATTTATTGAAACAGTAATTGATACAATAATGAAATATTTGAAAAAAGTATTACAATAATATTCTAATGAAGCAAACATTGTCTGTAACTCTTCTAAGGATTTTTTAAGTTGCAATTTTCAACATATTACTGATGATTCTGATTTCAAATTCACACAAGCTTTCTGAAAATGTAATCATACGTGTATATTGGGATTCAATGTAATTCATATATGCATGTCAAGGGAGAGCAAACAATGAACATAATCTGTTGAAATATTAAGGAGACATTATTTTGATACATCAATAAGAAGCAATACAACTCAATTTGTATTCATTTCTCTAGGGAATTGTGGAAACTAATGGAGAGAAGGGGCTACAATTTGAAATCACTGCCTTACAACGACTGGGCCAAACAAGTGCATGCCAACGAAGACTTGAAACCTCTGTCACATCTACTTCATTCCCTGGTCAAGTAAGTCAACCAAAAGTATTCGGAATCTTATCCAATTACACTTCAAATTTATTCAAATATATTAATTTACCTCATTTTCTATGTTGATTGTTGTATTTTTAACTTGGCAAAATAAATTCAAAATAAAAGTGTTCACATAATATTCTAATTACTCTGAATTTTAACCCATATTTTGTGTAGATCTAAGAAGTTGGTATGATAATAATACAAACAAGTGAGTGTCTTAGAACAAACTTCAATCCCTTGTTTTAGCAAAATATATTATAAATTGTTAGTTCTGATTAACGGAAATGTATTCGTGATATACCCTAGTATATGATCAATTTACTGTTGCAGGAATGAAAATTACTTCACCAATTTGGCTTCATTCAAAAAAGAGAGACTGAACTGTTTCATTGAAAAGAGAAAGGTGACATACCCGGTAGCCGATGCTGAGCTCTATAGCAAATACCTTGACCATCTCCACCAATTGGGATGCATTCCTGTGGCCGCTAATAGTCCCAGTAAGTCAGGTGAGCTCAACATTCATTCAAATTAATACAATATGAAGTTGGACTTGATTTCAATCCATTTATCTCAAACTGTGATTGCTTGAGCTTGATAATTCAAGTCATAGTTATTCTGTCATCACTTCACATCACAAGATAGATTGCTCTCTTATTCTTTCTCCCTCAGTTTTTTGTGACATGAAGTCAACTGGATATTCCTATTGCTCTCAACTGAGCGTGTATAAATTAGACATCAATTTATGATTATTAAATTAGCCATAGTTAAATGAAGTCATTCAACTTTCATTTTATCAAATATTTGATTTAGATTCACGTGCAACTGAGCCATAGCCAACAGCATGTTTCTCAAGCGATTTCCTACGATAGAAATTATTCTATCAACAAACAATAATTCATGTTTTATCACTTTTGTAGAAGCTAGTGCAGAGATTGACACAGATCTGAGCGGTAAGATAGTTTTGGTGAGTGAAGCTTCCTCGGATATTGGAGCCGCCATTGCTGAGAAGCTGGCTCTGTGCAATGCGAAGGTCGCCATGTTTGATACAAATTTGGAGAAGTTGGACAATTTGAAAGAAAAATTCGAGCAGGCTGGAGCTACCCAAGTGCTTGCTATGAAGGTTGACGTTACTAGCACAATTGAGGTGAGATGTTTCTCAAAACTTGGTAGAATAGACCCTAAGTTGGTTGTATTTCGATTAGCCCAGGTGTTCCATTATCCCAGGTGCTCGCTTAGTCCAGGTGTTCGATTACTCCAGGTCGGACTTTCCCGATTAGACCAGGACCTGGTATAATCGAACACCTGGTCTAATCGAGACACTCCCCCTAAGTTTAGTGGTATTGAGTTGATCTTGGATTCTCATAATAATGACAATATCGAGTGAATTGGCTGGCTCAGGTCTGGTGACAGAGTTTTCAGGTCGCACCTGATCAATTTCAGGGCCTCTGACATGACCTAACGACTGTTATTTAGGACTGACGACTTGACGTTTTCATCCAAAACACGGGAGTGGCCCGAGAAAAATATCTCATATTTTCATTCATTAATTTATCCTCTATTGTTCTGGAAAATGGTATACATAAGTATGCTCAATGTATAATCTTCTATAATAATATAATAAAGGAAAGAATCGCCTTATAGACGAAATTCACGAATGATGCATCATCACGTCTGAACCACTGTACTGATCAACTTGCAATTTTACTTGAAGATTCTGAATTCACCGAGAATGGTCATAGGCCTATTTTTATTGATATTAATCAGTTAATTTTAATTTAATAATCAAAACAAATTTATCAAATTAGTGATTGAAAGCTTACACAAGCAACGATAAAAGCCCAACCAAACAGAACTTCCTATAAGTGGATCTGTAGCGTAATTTGTTGCATGCACGATTCATTATTGAAATAAGGTTGTGGGTTCGAGACATAAATATACTCTCTGTTTTGCTGAAAATTTTCAACTCCGATGAATATTATTCACGTAATTTTGACAAAATAAAATAATAATTATGTTTTCGTTTTTTTCTGGACATAAGGAGATTGCATTGTACAACACAAAATTTTCCCCGGTGCAAAGCACGGGTTACCTGCTAGTAGTAAACAATTTTTAATTCAATCCATGATTAAATCAGGCCATAGTAAATTTTTATCAGTTGGCTGATAGTTTAAACTTGAAATTTAATAGAACTTCTATTGAGCATAATATGGGCCTAAGAATCACAAAGTCGTAGAAAGTATTAAAGTAAAAATTGTAAGGATTTTATTAATTTATTTCAGGTCAGAAATGCAGTTAAAATTATTGAAAAGTGTTGGGGTCCAGTGGAAATTCTAGTGGACAATGGCAACTGCATGTATTATCAGGTGATGAAGAACTGCGACGTTGCCAAGTGGTG
Organism: Nilaparvata lugens; assembly: GCF_014356525.2. NCBI lineage: Eukaryota > Metazoa > Arthropoda > Insecta > Hemiptera > Delphacidae > Nilaparvata > Nilaparvata lugens. The sequence continues at coordinate 6,091,237 of NC_052510.1, read as the reverse complement.
CAAGATGGAAGATGTGAATGGCAAGGGATCGCTCAATTGTCTGGCAGCTGTTGTTGGAGGCATGGCTGAGAGGAAAAGTGGCCGCATTGTCAATATCACATCAGATGCTGGCAAAGTTGTAAGTTGAAATGAATAATATCCAATCTCAGTTACAGAGTCAAGTATTCAAACGTGCTTATTGGGGACACCTCTCTAGTCACATTCACTTGAATGGCAAGAAGCACTCATGTTTTTATTTATAACCAATGCTGACAGTTTGCATTAAATTGCTGAATGCAGCTATACCAGCTGACAACAGCTCACTGACCAACAGTTGAACAAATCTGTATTTATTAACTTGACTTTTGTTGAGCTCTCCTTATGCAAGTGGAGTGCTATTTGATAGTATTCCGTACTTACTATTTTTATACCTCTATTGGTAGTATATAGGAGGTTCTGTAGTATTTCAAGTGTTAGTAAAATAAATTCACTCAAATTGTAACCGCATGTAAGAGCAAAGCAAAATATTGCGTTGTAAAGCAATTAATAATTTCAAATATATTCATTTGCATAGCTTCATGTTATCTTCATAAATAATAATCTTGCTCCTGGCTAAAAGTACGTCTATTAAATTCATCCGTGATTAAGTGATGTCATCTAACAAAACCAATGCCTCGAGAACCAATGAGTTTATTAATCAGTGGTTAAATTTGATAAATTCACTAAAAACTTGCCAATCTGTGCTAAGTATGTAAGTTGAACAACTTGGAAGTAGCTTTCAATACAATTCATTAGTCATGCATTACCAGTACCCAAAACCTGAAGAGTCTCAAGAACTCATGATCACAGTAAACATTTTTGAATTGTTTTCCGTTTGAGTTTCTGTTCTACTTAAATATATTCCATCTGATACGAGACTGACTTAATTTAGCAAAAAGCAAAAACTGCGTTCTTTGTTGAAATCAGATTTAGAATAATGCGACTTTTACCAAAACCTCATAAACTCTCTCAATGAAAAACCTCAAGTTTCTATCGTTTTAAAGAATGAAACAACTTTTAATCATGTGGTTAGACAATTATAACATCCCAAAATTGTTCAACAGTCTTGTTTAATAAACCAGTGTTGATTTATTTTGTCTAGACTCAGCGCTTAAACCTAGTGCTGAAAACGCCGTTAGATGGTGCCACCTGTATTTTGACTGTATTTTTCTTCTTCCGTTCATTTCCATAGCATACACATTTCACTGGTATGCATCAGATATTTTTCAGGGCTTTCTATTTGTTTGTTTTTTTACAATTTTTACATTCAGTTTTATTGTTTTGTTCATTTTTGTTTGCTTTTCATTTGGTTTTAGGTGATGGAAAAATTTGATTTTTCTAGTAGTGTGGAGACTCTGAACCCATCAGATGTGGCTAATGCAGTGGTATCTGCCCTCAAGCAGCCATTTTCATGTTCAATATTGAAGTAATCAACAGGCACCTACTCAATATTTCACTTCTATTGGCACATTATTCATAACAATACTATACTAGTGATTTCCACCAAGGATCTATTATCATAATATTAGTCTTATATCCAAAGTGAAGTAGGTACTCCTTTTTGTAGGAACCAATAATCTTGTCATCGAATAATAGCATTAGATTTTTTCAAAGTTTTTCCACTTTTCTATTGGAATGATTAAATTTTTGAATGTTACATGTGTAAGCTTTTAAATTTTTTCAATTATATTGCTTGTTTCGATTGATGTGAATCACAAATTTTTGTGTATTGTAGTGGAGGAAGAATTTGTTGGAATATGTTACCTGCTCAATATATCATAATAAATGAATTCGTGATGTTACAAGGGAGTATTACAAGATAACATACTGAAAATTCTAATATCATATTCATTTGCTAGATAAAAATATCAAAATTAGTATTCCAGTTGAAATAAACTCAACAAAAATGTTGTAGTAACTTATACTGATACAATTCGAAACTTTTCTTGATTTCACTTTTTATCAGTTATTTATTGTTTCAATATTATTCATTTCAGTTTTATTATTTGCTACAGTATTTCCAATTACTTCTTATTCTCATTCGGGTGTCTTAGTTTGAATTACAAATTGTTGATAATAATTTTGTAGAAGTAGTGGTAGAATTTGTTGGAATATGTTACCTGCTCAATATTCCATAATAAATTAATTCTTGATGTTACAAGGGAGTATTACAATATAACATACTGAAAATTCTAATATCATATTCATTTTCTAAATAAAAATATCAAAATTAGTATTCTAGTTGAAATAAACTCAACAAAAATGTTGTAGTAACTTATACTGATACAATTCGAAACTTTTCTTGATTTCACTTTTTATCAGTTATTTATTGTTTCAATATTATTCATTTCAATTTTATTATTTGCTACAGTATTTCCAATTACTTCTTATTCTCATTCGGGTGTCTTAGTTTGAATTACAAATTGTTGATAATAATTTTGTAGAAGTAGTGGTAGAATTTGTTGGAATCTCAGACCTGCTTGATTTTTCATGATGACATAATTCTTTAACATAATATAGAGTATAGTAAATCACTCACTAATACTTCTATTAGTAAGTTGACGTATTCCTTTAAGATTGAACACTATAATCCTCTAATAAATTTTGATCTTTTTTTATAATTTTGTTCAATTATTTGTCATACCTCTTATCGTTTTTCATCCGCAATTAACTTCTTTTGGCTTCCATTCAGTTTTTTCTATTTCATTTTGTTGTACAGTATTTATTTGAATTGTAGAATAGTAATTGTAGTTTTGTTGATCATGATTTAGTATGTGTAGAATTCATTAGAATCACGGACTATCTATTATTATAGTGAGGTCCACGTTATAATGGCAGTGAAGAAAGATGGGAGAACAGGTTTGCCAATTCTCTATAATTTGACCTTACTTTAGTAGTTTTTCCACTTTCAGGATCATTATGTCTAATTTATTTATTAAGTTGAAAATATTTTCCTATAGCTTTATTGAAACATCGCGAGAGGTGTCAAGGTATGGTTGGTGTAAGGTATAGATGGTTGAGTAACGAGAAAAAACTTGAAATTGCCGCAGCCTGATATATAGGGACCAAGTTTCTTGTCGTGACTGAACAATCTTTACTACTACTGTGCCTCAACAGTATTGAAAAATTATGAATTTTATTTGAGAAAGTAACTTATTGCTTGTTTTCAAGGATAAAATAATTTGTAACAAGGGAAACATCATCACTTTTTGCTATTAGAAAAAAGTGATTTAATAATAAGCAGTTCGTGATGGAAAACAACATTGAAGGAAACATCATATTATTGTGAATGAGAACAGTTGATGGTTTTTGAGAAATCATTATTTAATGTAATTATTCAAATTATTTACTTAATCTTGACAATAATTGGCTCTCACCATTAAAGTGTTCTGAAATAGATACTCATTTGTGGTTGTTATAACCATATTAATCCATGTGGAGTATTAATAGGTCACAGTGAGTATTTAGTGGAGTGGGAATAGGTGCAGCCTATCTGTGTCGCTTCCCGCGTCGTGGCAAGGCATTACAACTCTGGAGCAGGCGTCAACAGACGGCAGTCAAATGAGCTGCCTTGTCACAAACCTCCCATCTCATTTTGGGCAGAAGGTAATCCTTATTACGTTCATTGAGAACGGATTGAAACTGCGTGTGGGAAATTACAATTC